>NW_010402134.1:0-23965 GCF_000710305.1 Buceros rhinoceros silvestris
GGCATGCACCCTCCCTCCCTCCTTCCCTCAGGGGAAGAACATCCCCGGAGAAAAGCCGTCCTAAACGCTGAATTGCCTTTTTGTTTCTTGGTGCTCGCTGCACGGAACTCGGGCAGCTCCGGCGGTGCTTCAGGTGGGGTCTGTGTTAAGCGTCGGGCTGCGTGGTGCGTGTTGTTAGCTGGCCCGGGTTTGTGCAGCCGGTTTAATGAACAGAAATTGCACTCTTTTTCCCTGACTGGTTTGCTTTCTGCCGGTGATGAGGCTGCTCCTAGAATTACACAATGTTACGCTGCCCCTCGGAGAAGAGTGGTGGTGAAATGAGTCACCTGCACTTATGTATTCCATTTATAGTGCGTATTTTGGGCTGTTGGTGATAAAAACATGCATTAGCCAGTCGAGGTTATTGAGAGGGCACGGAAGAGCCCGTTTCCGCTGGGGAAGATGTGCACGACCTGAGCATCACTCGCCATGAGCCACTGCCAAACCCCCCGTGTGCTCGAGGGGGCTTTAATCCCGGTTCCAAGCACTGTCTGCCACCAGCAGCACGGACTGGATCCAGATGGAGCTTGGCTACTCCCACTCCTTAATAAACTAGGCAGAACAAAGAAGTTTATTGCAGCTTTTTTGCCTTTAGTTACCTTTATGGTTTGCACTTGTGATGTTGGCTTGGCTGACAGAAATAAGGTTAAATCCAAGTGGGTAAGTACTGTCTCATCTGAAATAAAACCTGCTGGTACGAGGTTGGCCTGTTACCTAAACTGTGGTGGTTTAATCTGTTAGAAAATAGTAGACTGACGTTTATTCCATGTGGTTTTCTTATGATGTTTCATCCTGAGAGCCGGATTAACCTCCAAGGAACTATTCCCATAATAAACCATTTTACAAGGCTTTCAAAAGGAAGGTGTTTATCTGGGCATTTTGTAGGCAGGCAAATACAGTCAGAAAGGAATTAAATGACTTGAGAAAGTCATCCAGAAAAATCAGTAATGGCACAGGGAGTACAGCGCGGGTCTCCTGGCTGTCAGCGGCCTTCTTTAATCACTGCTTCCCCGGGAGGATTTCTCATATTGTGCTTGTCCAACATTCAGAATTGGCCTGTAGACTTGGGGCTGTCTTGGAAACTACAGAGGCAGCTATGTAATGCTGTCAGGGAAGGATAGGGGGAGTGTGTACATTGAATCCGTTTCCCCCCAGTTCGCCTGGAGCGCTTTGGAAAGTGGTTGGTTTGCAGCATCTTCCTGTGTCTAGTTTCCAAGGCTGGTTTCTGGCAGACGTGGCAAAGGCTTCTGCAGGAGCGAAACAAAAGCTCAGTTTTTTTACCGAAACAAAAATTTCAAAAGGTGGTTTCAAAAGGCAGAAGTAAACGAAGAGCATCAGCTACTTTCATCAAATCCTGTGATGTATTATTGAAATGGTACATTAAGAAAAGGAGTTTCTAGGGGGACGTGGAGCCAGTCGTGGTGTGTAAACGGCTGCACCGGCTCTTCCCTTCGCACTGTGGTGAGGACACAGTTAGTGTACACGGGAGCCGACCTTTGGTTAGACCTGCAGCTCAGCCTGATGGGACGGTAGCTCTTGCTGCTCTCGTCCAGGCAGACCAGTCTCAACCGTGTTTGCTTTGGATGCTGAAGGTTCAACACGATTCTAGCAGCCTTTAGTTCTATGTTTTAGTTTTATGGTTTTGCTCGACTGGGGTCTACTAGTTTGCTTTCAGGTTTTGGGCACAAGCCTGTTGCACTTGTACGTGTGTATCGAGTAAGGCCTGAAGCAGGAGCAATGAGCACTGCTTGGAGACTGGTCCAGAAGCTCGTGCTGGTTCTGATTGCTTTGGGGAACTGTGTGATAAGCTCTGTGTTGAGAGAGTAGAAGATGGTTAAAAGGGTTTTTGTAGAAGGCTGCAGAAGTGCCAATTTTTGAAACTACAGACCAGAATGTAGGAGGAGGAGACTGGTAGGTGAGCCTGACAGATTAAAATGTGTTTCATCAGAGATGCAGTAGCGAATCCCACGTATATGCCGAGGATTTATCGCTGTGGTGTGTTTCAGATTGGCTTGGGACTTTGCAGACTGCAGCGGTAGAAGTTAATCCTTCTGCTGCGGAAGTACATAGCCCTGTTAATAAGTTAGAGAAACTCTGCTGGGAGCAGGGAGATCCATGCAGGAAAAGAGGTACGTTCTGGTCCTGCACAATATAGATCTGGTAATGTGCTAGTAGGTGTAACAGTCAGTTTTGGTGCTGAGCCATCTACATTATTGATTTTTAGTAATAACAGGGGGGTGATAAGAGCAACAGCAAAATCTTATCGCCATAACTTTATTGCCAAGTGTGAGTGTAGATTTGCTGCAAATGCAAGGGATGGAACAGGGTAACTTACAGAAATTGGACAAATGACATATTAACAAAACAGAGGCTACCAGGTGCATGAAATGGATAAAATAAGCGACAAGAGGTACATTTCCCTGCGCCACTACCAACTTACCATCTGCTTCTACCCAGCTGTGCTAAAGGGATAAAAAGGATTTCTCACTGTGGCATAAATAACAGCTAGTGAAAGTGTTCTGTTCAGAAAACATGATTTATTGCTTTGATTTTTATAATGAAGAGCATTACCTTGTACTGTAGCTGTTTTGTTAGTAGTTGTGAGACTCCCTCAGTGACTCAGAGGTTCATCCTGTTAACCATCATTGCACATGGTTATTTGTGCCTGCTTTCACCTGAGTGGGCTCTGACAGTCGGCAGCCTCACTGCCCTGATCTCTTGGTGCTAACAACATTACAGCATCAAAATTACCTTCATCCCGTTCTCTCGACATATGTCAGCACTGAGGGAGATGAACTGAAGAGTTTTCTTACATAGAAATTGGAAGCCAAGGCCTGTGTGGTGGTCTGGTCTCTGGTGTGATGGCCTCTGCTGTTCGGAGGAGCATCAAGACGTTCCTTCCCTAAAAGGTCCTTCCATCTCAGTCTCTTCCAGAATTTTAAGCAGCTGACCCTTTGCATTTTCCACAGTCAAAACGTTTTCTCCGTTATCGCTTTTTTCCCCAAAGTTACTCAGTTTTAGAGCGTCTCCAGAAGTTGGTAAGTTCATGTATTGTTTCTGTTTATCCAGTGGTGGTGTGTACCTCGATGGCACCTTCATCTTACTCCTTAAATGAGACTCTTTGTGAGGATGCTCGAGATTTACAAGGAGACTCTGGAAGCTTGTGTATGTTGATGTGCTCACTTATGTGACCAAAAAAGCAGCCAGGTAGTTCTGTGGTTCATGTATCTTTGTTGTCTTTGCCATTGGGTCTGTGGGAGCGTTTCAAATTGAGCCAGAAACTGTAAATGGGAAGGTCTGTCTGTGTGATGTCTGGGGGGCTGGTGTGCAACAAGTGGAAGAGCCCCATGCCAGTGCTTTTGTCTTAGAAAGCAGAGCTTGTCCCCAGTCAGCAGGGACAAACGAGACAGTGTGACTGAATCTGCATGAAGATGCTTGACTTGATGTCTTGGGCCTCGATGTGGGTCTTGAGACTCTGTTCCATAAAGCCTGAGACTTTTCCTAGGGAAGGTCACATTTATCCAAAGCATAATTTATTTGTGTTCCCTTTATTTCCTTTTAGGTTTCCTGCCTTTAGCACTCATGGCCCAGATAAAGCAGCTTCTGCCTCATAGATTTTCCATTTACATACAAAACCGCACCCACAGACACCCTTCTCTGCCAGTGCAGCCAGCTTGATGAGTGCTTTTCATTCGCCGTGACCTTGAAAACATAAGGGCGTTTATTAATTAATTCAGATTCACAGATGGGTGGAGGGGAGAACTGCACATCAGAGAAAAGCAGTTTGTTGTGCGCCTCTTGTTTGAGGATTGTAGAAGGAGAAATAGTCCTCGCTGTTGCCAAGATTTCCCATCCCAGTCAGTTGTGGTTTTCATTTAGCCACTGGTTAAATAGTGACCTTAGCAGGAGAGGAGAGTCTGGACTCAGAGCAATTATTCAGTTTACAAACTGAATTTCTGACAAGTCTTGGATGTGGGCAGGAGCTGCAATTATCTCTGCTTTTTGAACTCTTGCGCTGATTTACGGTGGATGTTTCCTCATGTAAGCCCGCATATAGTGCTATAAATGCAGCAATAATGGCAGTTGTACCCAACTCTGTCAAAGTTTCTCTCTGCCCAGACACAGGCAATTAAGAGATCTTGTAAAGAAAAAAAAAATAGATTTTTTTTTTTTCCGCCCCACCGCTCAGGCTGCATTTAACTGATTTTAGTAGTTCTTGCAGTGAGCTTGTAGGGGAAAATACCTCTTTATGGTAATTCTATCTTTAAGTCTCACCTCCGAGGCTGATGTCACGGATAGTTGTGTATGCACAGAGAAGGAAGAAAATACGAAAATACGCCTTGAACTTCTGCTTCCCTGCATTCTGGTCCCCTGAATCTCACACTGTTTAGGAAGCAAGCAGCAGAATGCTAATAAATTTAATTTACTTGCTTCATCTCCCCTGTGTTTTGTGTTATGAATAGCATTATAGGAGCAGGGATGTGCTTCTATAACAAAACCTTCTCCTTCAGCTTAAGGTTAATGTAGTTACTCACATTTACCCTACATAAAATGCAGGTCTTCGTCTCCCGCAGCAACGGTCACGAGGATTAGTTATATGCTGTGCCGGAGTCTCTGAGCCCGGGAAGGGGACATCAGTCTTTGTAGTTTCCCTGTCTAATATTCGTCTAATATTAGATACTGGAGACAGACCCATCTCACCAGAGCTGACAGATTCAGTGTGTGCAGCAGAAGAGTATGGTCAGCAGCAGGGAGTGTTACCCAGGAAATCTTGGTTTCCTCTAATAGCCTAAAGCGAAAATTAAGGACTTCCCCTTTCTCCAGCCCTCAAAGGCTTCTGCTTTAATACTGGATTGCGTATGGTGCGGTGCAGAAGTTGTGCTTTACCGTGATGTACACTTGTTTTCTTGTTAACTAAAGTACGTGAGATTCCTCATTTTTTCCTGTCAGTGCTTTGTGTCGGGTTCTAGCCTACACTGATGAAATCTCATGGGCAATAGTCGGCTGAAACGGTGTTATGGTCTCTCAGCATTTGACTGACCCAAAGACATTCAACATGAGGGAATATTCTAGATTAGCTTGCTGTCTCTGATACCACCCTGTTCTTCAGCGTTGGCTTCCTGTATAGCGTAAGAAATGAATCCGAGTTGTGGCAGGCGCAAATGCCAGTGTCTCATGCTCCTATGGGATACAGGTGGCCAAACTTAACTGTCGTCCATTGTCCCTGAGCTCACTGGGGACATCTGCCATAGGGGCAAGCTGTGGATGTTTCTTCAAGACACGGTTCTATAACAACCCATTTTAACAGCTGAGCCTGTTTTAGTGCCTCTTGGCCAAGCACCGGTTGTGGTTTTTCTGGTTTTATAGAGCCAAGCATAGCGTCACCACTTCATAAATACGGAATGTCTCCTCTGTGCTCTTAAGTCACATGTTTGGATGACTTTTAGACAGTGGGCAGCTGCTTAGTTCAGTGTAATTTAGCTGCTGTGTGAAAACTGAGAGATACCTACTCTCATTCTTTGCAGAACCCACGTACGGTCCTGATCGCCTGGCAGGGTCACAGCACAACAATTTTGCCAGTTTCAGCTGATATCTTCTTGAGAAGGTTTGACAGGAGGTAGGAGTGAGAGCCTTTCTCAGTCTTTGTTGTTGTTACACGAGACCTGAGCAGACCGCGATGCAAATAAACACAGTCTTAGTTGTTATTCTCACCAAAAAAATCAAGTGTGATAGATGGAATGCCTTTTGTGATAGAAGAGGGTTTGGTTTCCTTTCTTAGCATTCCAGAGATAGGGCCTTTGCTAACTTTAACAACGGGCTGGTGTCAGTGGAAAACGCAGATGTCATTTGACATTAGTTCTCACGTTAATCAAGAAAAATGTAATTTTTAAGAGACATTGCTGCTGCCAGAACAGAAGTGAGGCTTAGGGTCACAGTGGAAGGTTGGAGATCATTCTCAAGCAGCTTTTTTCTCTCCTCACGTGCTGCAAAGCAGTGTTTTTCAAACCCAGCCCTTTCCAAAAAACATTTTCACAGCTCCACTGCATTCATTATAAAGGAAGATGTAAAAAAGTGCTACAACAGTGCTAATGCCAAATAATTGGTTTGTGTCTGTGCTTTAAGATGCTGATGGAGAATATTTAACTTGAAGCATAAAGGTCTGGAGGGGAATGTTTTTTTACTGTGCTAAAATTTCCTGTGCTTCAGAGGCTGTTTCATAGTCCGTGCAGTGTGACTCTGATTGAAAGCCACTGCTGTAGAGAATCTACAAATAACCTAAACCTTCCACCACTCTGGCATTTCTTAGGAAGAAAAAAAAAAAAAGAAGATTATTTTGGTGTAATTTCCACATATCCTTCACCACAGATTTCTTCTTGCTCCCCGGGTGGTCGGCAAACCTGTTAGAAGTGAAGTATCATAAAGGCTACTGCATTAAATCGCCTTCCGAGCGGCCTGGCTGCTGCTGAGCTTGGCCTGTTTGTCTTGGTGGCAACAACCTGAAAGTCGGGTTTAGGATTCGTGCTTCTGGCCATGAAAGTCCACTCTAGGTGCATGGATTAAGGGTAGTTTAATGCCTTACAGGAGTTACTGGGAAACGTGATGTTGCTTTTCCACTTGAGGGTATCTCACTAGTGGAGCAAAAGCCGTTTTGCTGGAGAGGCTCAGTACTTGTAATAGTAACACAGGAGCAATCAGGGAGTATTTGGTTGGTTGAAGGTATTACTGGACAGTGCACAGTAGAGAACACTTAACTTTGCTTTTCGGTGCAAATGCAGACTCCTGTGCTTGCGAGCAAAGCTAAGCGCTCTCCATATCGAGAAGAAATGATCCTTTAAAGCTGCCTGGGCTTCTCATTTACATTAATTTACAGCATAGCAAGGTGACACACTCTGTAGCTTTGCTTCTCTAGCAGATCTAAGTTTCTTAAGGTTTTGAAAAGCAAAGAAGAGAGGCAACATTAATCTGAGAGATTCTTGTAAAACAAAGAAGTGTCTTATTTCATATGTTTAAAGGTTTTATTCTTTGAAAGAAAAATGTATAAAAATACAGAAGACAAACCTGACACAGAATCAATCTATGGGCCTCTTTGCCACGGGGTGTTGCAGGTGCCAAATGTTTGCATGGGTCTGAAAAGTAGTTAGACAAATGCAAGAGAAAAAGAAAATCTGTGATGGTCTGTTAAATACAGGGATAGCCCTTATAACCAGACAGCTGGTGGTTTGCTAGAAGCTTTGAGAGTGTATCAGGGAAATGTTTTTGTAGGATTTTCCTGTTCTTACACTTTTCCCGAGGTCCGTTATTATTGATTCTTCTCACGATTCCCTCTCTTCTGTAGTAGAATTAAGCACCCTTTTTCTCCCTCCTTCCCCCCCAAAAAAAAGCAGGGAGAGAAGTACGGGAAACAGAGACCAGGAAGAAACCTACAAAACCAAATGAGTTCAAGGGACAACAAAAGAACAAAAGAGGAAGTGGTGAGGGTTAAGGAGTGAACAATATAGGGACAAGGAAACAGATGGGAACACTCCCGGTGGTGCCCACTGCTCCCACAAGGTATCCAGGGAGATGGTGGATTACAGGAGAGGTTTCACAGACAGGTTTCTCCGGGTGTTCTGGAGACCGAGCTTGGCTAAGGTAAGAGGTGGTGAATGTAAATACAAATGTGAGAGTAAAAACAGAACAGGAAGCCCATGGTCTGCCTCTATCTCAGGGGAACCATGAGTCAGGAGTCCTTGTGAGCTGCGTCATGAAGGTGCCTACTGGCTGCTGCTGGGGACAGGACTGTAGCTAAACAGATCTTGAGTCTGCACCTCCATGTCTGTTCTTCTACTATATCCTTTTTTTAGTTCAAAATCATGCTTTTCTAGTTGCTTCTTTGAATAATAGAAACCATACAGAAATATGTACTGTATTAGCTATGCATAATATGCAGGAAATCGTGTCGGGCACAAAACGCAGGTGCTGATCTTTATCAGTATTACCATTTGGAGAAAAAAAAAAGCTATTTTATTCATCCTTTTAAAAAGGGATGAACAAAATCCCTTTATTCATTCTTTTAAAATAACTGGATAACCCAAACTAAAAGAGACTCTCAGCATCTCACACGCAGCAGCTGGGGAACTAGAACACTGTGCATTTTGAACACATGCACACCTATTATTCATTCCACCAGCGTACAC
Source organism: Buceros rhinoceros silvestris (assembly GCF_000710305.1). Lineage (NCBI taxonomy): Eukaryota > Metazoa > Chordata > Aves > Bucerotiformes > Bucerotidae > Buceros > Buceros rhinoceros. Next base: position 8,217 of record NW_010402134.1, read on the forward strand.
TCATCCTCCGTCTCTTACCTGCCTTAATAATAAGCCTTCAAGAAGCAGGATCTCATGTCATGAAACAACTTCTGTCAGTTACTTAATTGCTAAGTGACCTTTTCTAGATTTGCCAAATCATTTAAGCCCAGGCACCACTCAACAGTATTTAATATATACCATGAAGTGCCACTCAGTTTTCAGATCCTTAGCTCTGATCTTAGCCCAGATCGCACAACTTTTTCACAGAGCTGTTATTTCCACGAAGGAGGATATCCAAACTATACCCTGCTGTCAGAACGCAAGCAGACAAAACGGGGTGAATCCTTAACTGTGTGAAATACATCAGGAGACAAGCATTAGAATCACACTGTCATATGCTTTAAGCTCGAGTTTTTTTTGTCTTGCCTTAAAATGGTTGTAAACTTGTGTGAATAACCTTCAGAGAAGGCCACGTAGTGGTACCAGGTGTGGGGAGACACCGCCTGCAGCGCTGAGCGTGGTCAGTGGGTTGGGGAAAAGAATACAACACAGTTGTATTCTGGCAGGTTTATGTGGGTTAGAACAGATTCTCTTGCAGTTTAACTGATTTTTTTGACTTACGACACTGTAGGCACTGTCCGATCGGGTAGTTGTACAGCAGTGTTTTAGGTAGCTGGCCCTGCTAGCCTATACCCACTGGCATAGGACAGGCAGCTTTGGTCTGATTCAGGATGCAGAGTGTCTTTGCTTGTCATATCAAATAGGAAACACAAGCACCATAGCCACTAACATTCATACTGGTAACTGGTTGGCCTCATCTGCCAGCTCATGGGCTTAAAGCGTCAGGAATTTTCTCTCATTAAAGCACATGTAAAACAGTCTTGTCATGACTCAGTATCTTCAATCAGTTTTTAAGAGTTCTGTTGTTGCCTCTTTTGTTCTAGGAGAACAGGAGGCTTAGACACTCATAGTGTGCACATAGTATTTTCCAGGCTCTAGTTTGCAAGTGTAAGGCCTGGAAACGCAACTCTAGTTTTTAAAAGAAAGGTGGGAGTATCTGTAATGATGTGAACTAAGAACTGAGGGCCTCAGCATATGGTAGAGCTTCTAAAACTTAATCTGGGTCGTGTGCTACAAGGATCATGATACTTTTTATTATTGAAGTATATGGATATATTATTGCAAGAGTATAGAAGAACATTCAAGAAAAAAATGTCCAAAAAGGAGTTAAGTTGGATAGATAGAAGGCAAAATACTGCTCTGTCCTAGGTGCTTCCAAATGCGCTCTCACACAGTGTGAAGATCCAGAAGATACTGGCAAGTCACTGCTGATTAAAGAGAGCAAGTCAGGGAGTTCAGGTTCCAGCTGATGACTTTTCTTGCAGGAAAGTTTACAAATTCCATTACACTCCTGTTAACCTCAGAATTCTTCTTGCTAACTTTCTCCATTGAAGTGCATTGCTTGAAACTTGATAAAATGAGAAAAAGTAATTACAAATTTGGCTCAGAGACAGGCAGGAGCTGTGTCTGGTTGGATCTGTGGCAGTTCAGTATTCATTTTTCTTCTTCCTTGTGCACAGTGAAAGGACACAATTTATTTTTACCATTGTATGGAGATATTTTGTGGATGCTATCAGATGAGCAATGTGGTTGGAGTCTTCTCGCTGTACTAAGAAGCTTCTTCTTGGTCAGTCCTTTTCTTCATACACCACGGATCTCAGACCTCAAGGGAAAAGGAGGCTCCATTGGGAACGTGTAGTCTGACTTCTACACCATAAGCTGTAGAATTTAACCCCGTGCTTCTCACTGCAGCTTGCCAATGAACTAGAGTGTTACTCTCAGAAACAGATTTGATCTTGTTTTAAAGCCACCAAATGATGCTGTACCACTTCACTTTAATCCACTCGGTCTGGAAGAGGAGTTCACATAGTAAACACAGCAGTTCCTCTTCCTCTTCACCTCTCCGAGGAGCAGGCTGGGCATAAGCTGGGGGTCGTAACACTTTGGATACAAACTCTTGAAGCATTCAGCAGAAGGAGTAGGAACTGCGTAGGCCTGGTACTGTCACTGGCTGTTCATCTTCTGTCAGGCTGCACATTTCCTGCTGCTGCTGCCAGTCCTGCTCAGTGCCCTGAGTCGGTGCCTGTAGCCCTATGACTACTTTTTCAGGTACAAGTTTAAAAGCATCTTATTCTTAATACTCAGGCAATGGCCTGTACCTCCTTTGATACTGCACCCCGTGTTTCCTTCCTTGCGTTTAATGTTCACAGACTTATCCCAGCAGCTAGAGTTGTTTCATTCCGTATCAGAGGCACATGGAAGCATTAGAAAATGATGTTGAAGCTTCTTGAATAAAGTCAGATGTGCTTCTCATGGTGAGTCTAGGGAAACCCTGACTTGTGACATACAGAGTAAGAGAGATGGAGCAGTTTCCCTGTCACTCATTACTGTGGGCAGTGAAAAATAGCCCTGCTGGGTTTCATGCACGTGCCAGGAGCTGAGAAGAAACTGCAGTGACTCAAAGTCCTTTTGAATTAGGTTTGTATAGGAATGATTCTTCCGGCTGGGTGATGGAGAAAGGTGGTGGAATCTTCCTCCACACTGTGAAGTCGAGGTGTGTGTATGTATATGATGACAGACATTGCTATTGCCTAACCAAGTCCATTCTGACCTGCCACACTAAAAAAACCTCAGATGGATACCTGGCTCACTTTAAAAACAAAACAAACAAACCCCAGATGGATTCCTGCCTTTTGTCTACTAAGCCATTTGCTTTCCTCTTTGTTACCTATATCCGGGTGTGGGCACACAACATTGAAGCTCTGGCGCTTGCTCACAGCCCATTAGGCAAATGCTTAGTCCTCCTCTGCTTGAAGACCAGCTCTGGCTCCTGCCATAATTTAATGGGATATTTTTTCTCCAAAAGCACGGTCTGAAAAGGCTAACTGGTTCTAACCATGTATGGCAAACAGATCTGTCTGCTGAGCCACCTGGAAGGCCTCTATTTTTAGGCTCTTTTCTGGGAGCAGTTGTAATTTGAATTGACATATTGTTAGCTAAACGCATGGCGCACTGGGCAGTTAATACCTCCAGAGCCAGGCAAGCCGTTGATGGTTAACCGTGCCAGAAATACGGGCCCCAGTTTGTTTCTTCCAAGCAGGAGAACAAGAGCAGAAGTGAACAGCCAGTCAACAGCCCGAGCTGAGCAGCTCGAACAAGTTAGCTACCTGAAGAGAGCCAAAGGATGAAGGGCGCGTATTTTATCTGTCTGGGAGGAGTTCAGACTGTCGGTTACCAGCTGATACGCGAGGCAGACACAAGTGACTGTAGCCTGAGTTAGGTACCTAGCCCTTTTGAGTGTATTTAATTATGAAATTATTTCTTCAACATGTTCACACAGTTTATGTGAACTTGATTGGGAATTAATGTATCTTAACATGCCCAGCGTTTTGTACATGCTCTGCTACTGGCACGTACTTGACTGATCAGGTCATATGGGTGGCTTCTTGCTTTGGTACTCGCCATTTTATCCAGAGTGACAGGCTGCTGTTCATGTGTACACGTGTGCGCTCAGAAAAGAGTGGCTGCTGGCCTATAGCATTTCTCCTGTAAAGAAAATACACGTTCTACAACTGTCCTACATTCACCAAAGGGAGAAGCAGAGGGACCATTTCATCGTGTTCCTCACTGAAGGGTGCGAAGTCCTCACTGCTTAGCTGCTTATAGTCCATGGTCACAGAAGCCATTGGAGAGGTGCTTGCCAGGGCACAATCCGCTAATCTGCAAGGTATTTCCATATTTTATTCCTACATGTATGACCTTGCTGTGCTAAATCATGCTTTGTAAACTCAGTTCAATTTTCCAAAGTGCTCTCTGTATCGTGCTGACAGATAAATCCTTATTTATCACCCTGCCAATCTTTGTCGCATTCACAAAGGGAATTGGCAAAGACTTGGCATGTATGTGGATCCTCAGGAAGTTTGTTTAAGTGTCGAATGTCTTTCTGTGTGTGTTTGTGTGTGTGCACAGATGTGTGTTTCTGTTTGCTTTGTTGTCACTGTTAAATGTTGGATCCAGAGCTACTATTTTGGGTCCCTTTTTCCTGGATCAGCTTTGGCAACAACTGTACCAAGACAGATGTGCCTTGAAATCTGATTCCCTGTTTGCTTCTGTGGTGATTTAAGAATAGGGAACTCTCATTTCTGCCCCAAATTCTAGCTGAAGCTTTGCCAAATGGAAAACCTGTGCATTCCCAGGAAAATAGTAACACCCGCCTTTGCTGGGTTTGTGCATTGCTTGTACAAATGGATGCAGTTTAGGTGCAAGGTTTTGTGAAATTGTGAACAAGGGAGTACTTTGATTTCACTCAGTCAATTTGCAGCAGCCTTTCCTCGCTCTGAAATACTGTCAAAATCTCAGTAATCCATATCCTGCCTCTAAAAGCATGCGATCGTTGAGTTTAAAATGATTTCTACTTAGTTTTCTATACAGAGGGCTGGCAGGCCTGTGTTTTAACTGGCAGTTTGAACTGACTGGGAGTTTTCTTCTGTAATAGATACCTGCAGCAGTACCAGGGAAGTCAATAGAATACTGGTCTGTTTGGTCTCAGACTTTTTGTCGAGCTGATGTATACGCCCCAGATGTGCAATCATATCTAGAAAATAGGTAGCGTGAGGCACCTCATGTCTGTTGAAGAACAGAACTGTTCTTATGACGTGGAGAGAAATTTCAAGGTAATAATTTTTCTGGCGTTACTGAAATGAGAGCAAGAGAGAAGATGCTAAAATCTGCTTGTTGCTCTCAGTTTCCAGGCAGAGCAGAGTGATAGTCGTTGCCTGTTCAGATCTATGTTGCCAGATGTTCTTCTTGTAGCTGTCAAGACCAACAATGAATGAATGCGGATCCTAGCACTGTACAGAACTGGGGGGAGCTTCTGGCTTGTCCCCAAGCGTTCTTTGTGCTGAAAAGATTGTGTATGTTCCTCAGTCTGTGCTGTACCTCTGACCTCCAGTTAGAAAATGGGAATGATACTACTGGCTTCATGGTTGTGAAGGGAGAGAAGTGATGCCGAAATGAATTCACAGTTGTGGTGCGTTCCTGCTGCGAGGGGGTGATGGAGGGCAGTGTGACTCGACAGATTGAAGCTGGTTCCCAAGTAATGCTCAACAGTTTTATTCAATTCCTAGTGATTACAGAGGAGACCAGCTCCAGCTGCTCACTGTGATCATAGAAAGTCAGGAAATTCTCCCTGCTGTATATTGTTTCATTCCAACTAGAATGTCTGTTTCCAGATAACATATCAAATGGGTCCAGTCAGATGCTGCTGCTGTACCTCAACTCCCGGAACACTGCGGCTGTTTGAAATCCAGGGTAATTGTGGTACACACTTTGGCCTTGCTTGTCAAAACAATCACTATCTCAGGGAGAGGGGGTCTACCAAGGCTGCAGTGTATTCCTGTGGGATATGGAAACTTCTGCCCTGGGTAACGGAGGACGTGATTAATTCTGACTGAGTTGACACAAGGTTATTGAATAGGATTTCCTTGTGAATGGGCTAATCCATTCCCAGCAGAAAACCATTACGGAGATGTCAAACATACTCCCTTTGGTTTCGGAAAACTCACCCCAAGGTTGCACAAAAGCAGCTCAGGGTGTGCACAGTTAAAAGTAACAGAGAAGCATGTGCAAACTTGTGCATTTTGTAGTATGATACAGAATTCCCACGGAATTCACCAAGATTTAAATGTGCGTTAAAGCTGCTGTAATGCACTGAGGTAAGCTCCCCTGCGACGGCGGTCTCCTTTCTGTGGCTCCATTAAGCTCCATCAAGTCAGTGAAAAGACTTGGAGCTGTAAAAAGTCACAGTGCAGTAACTGTTACCTGTCTCTGAAGTTCTAAAATCCTCCTTTAGGAAAAGCTCTGCCCATGATTCATAAAGGCTTCTCTTTTTTGATGGCCGCTGCTGTGGACGGAGCACTGCGTCCTCTCTAAGGTATAGATATGTCACAGTTTAAAAATGGACAGACCCACTGAAAAGGTTTTCTTTGCGACTTCTGTAGCCTTGAGGAAATGTAGACTCCTGAGAGCTCATCAGAGAGTTGAAAGGTTCGGGCTGATAAGACACAATGAGGCTTGTCCAGGCAAGGAAGAAGAAGAATCAGTAAAACAGGTTTTTGAATTAAGGGGGTGAAACAAAATTGATTTAATGCACAAAGCAGATAAAATCATAAATCAATCACTTAAATTTAAGTAAGACAGATGATAAGTGAAAGAGAGAAGAGAGGGAGGGAGGGAGCTATTAATAAATACTTAAATAGGTATATAGGTATAAATATACATTTCTCCCATCCATCCCACATCCCCAGTGAAACAAAGCCCGTACCATCCGGTTGGGGGAAAAAGGGAGGGGGTGGAGGGGCTGGGCCGAGATGGGAGGTGCAGTCTTTAACCTTGAGGGTTTCAGTTCAATTGTGAACCTCTTCAGAGCAAAATTCCTTGCAGTAACTTAGTCATTCTCCAAGATGGCTGGAAGAAACTCGAGTTTGCCAGTCTGCCAGGGGCTGCACTCCGGCTCCTAGCTCTCCCCATCTCCCCAGCAGAACGGGATACGGACCAGGTCTCCAGGGAATGAATGCCTTAGGTTTCCCTGGTTGCCGCGAAGGCTCCGCGTTGGGCGTCTGAACCCTCGTCCGCCCTTCCTGTCGCCAGCGGCTCTGTTCCCTCGGTGCAGGGTTTGGGGGCTTGCAGCCAGTTTGCTCCTTTCTTCTGGTTAAAACAGTCAAAACCACCCCCACCGCTGACTGGCAAAATGAAAAGGTCTGCCTGTGGGGCGGAAGAAATCTTCCTGCTGCTGTAGAGGCTGAGGTAACTGCAGTCTCTCTCCGATCGGAGTTTCTTCTCTCTGTGTTCATCCTGGTGCAAGTTAAAATGTGCGCTCCGAAGCCACGTGAACAGCAGCTTTATATAGGCGTAGTCACAGAGACGCTTGATTGACACGTCTCGTCTCCAAACAGAAGCCAAGAACCCAAGGAGAGGCGGCGATTTCTCAATGCCTGCTGGCAAAATGCCTTTCATGCCAAGACGTTTTCAAACTGTCGTAAGATAGCTGTTTTCCTGGAGCCAGGAGGGCTAGATACAGCAGCGAACAGGACCTCTGTGACTGCAGGGGCCTTCTTCAGTCTCTGCTTGTGTCGATTCCAGTTTGCTGCTTATCGTGGTCAGCATACAAAACAGAGCGTGACAGAGCACAAAGCCTCAAAACAAGTAAGAAAAAAAAAATTGATTATTTCTGCCACTCCAAACTGGAACATAAAGAGGACTCTGTGAAGAATCAAGACATTTTGTATGTTTTCTTGCCAGAAGATGTGTAAGGCATATGGTGGGTTTTGGAATTTATTGATTAACTCTCTGAGTCCCTGCCACAGCTTTCTAGGAACATCAAGCCACTTATGAGATTATCCATTAAGGTACTGGAATGCATTAGGAGTCTCGTGGTTAGTGGAAGAATGGTATTCGGAATCTCACTGTTAATACAAGGTCAAAACCTCAGTGCCTGTATAGAGCCGTGGGAAAGAAACCCATTCAGAATGTCTTCTCTCCTCCAGAAGTCAAGGATTAGGCTGTGGGATTTTTGAACTTCAGGGACTAGTATTTCATATACACGAGTGCCAGATAACCTACATGCCACAAATTCTTCAGGAGCAACTACTGTATTAAACCCATACGTAAATACATAAATCAACTAAAAGATGTTATTATCCATATTGCTGTTAGTGTGAAATTCAAGAATCTTTTATTTGGACAGATCTTACTGATCACTTAGGGTTTTTTTTCCAAGTAAGATGTAAATTCCAAGTAAATTTCAGTCTTTGTTGCAAAGAATACATATGTATTGGTCACACAGCACTGCGTAGTCGTAAGGCATAGCAGGAACAAAAACCAGTATAACTGGGGCTTAGGCCTTGGTCCATTTTATTAAAAAGTTAATGAAATATTGTTTTCAGCATTCTGCTTAATTTATAATTACTTGGGATTCCAGGTAGTTGCCTAATCTATTTATTTCTGCTTTTGTAGAGTAATTGGTTACATGATTCCTTCTACGCCTGAGGTCTGGAGGTGGACACTTTACAGCTTAATCAATCAGCGTTTTTGTTATTTTACGGTCGTTGTGGAGTTTGGAATTGGTCGGGGTTCCTGTCCTGCATGTAGCACTGCTTGGACCCATTTGTGTTTTATGTGGGTAAGAAAATGCCCCAGGCCTCAATAACCTGCTTCTGAGAAGCAGAGTGACTGATGAAATGCTTTTGGGAGAACTTTAAGTGTTGGCTTCAATGGTACTTAAGCACATTTGTGATGCCAAGCATAAATGCTAGTCTAGTATTTTTTCATCAACTTGGATATCAAAGCAAGCTGGTACAACCTCTTTGAAATACAATAATTTAATACTCAAATATTTGCTTCTTGATATCTGCAGCGCAAGTCCTCGCTTAAGCAGTTAACCTGCTGTAGAGAGGAAGGTGGTGGTGACTAAAAGGTTGTTCATTTGCATCAGATCTTTTGCAGAGCATGGTCAGCTTTCGGTCTGAATATATGGGCTTCATCTCTGCTCTCAGTCTCTCTGAGTAAATTCATCCCAATGTCATCAGCGGAGTTCCTCAAGAGTTTCTTGTATTAAATCAGATCTTTTAAAATTCACTGTTTTACCTTCTGTAGTGGCATAAGGAATTCAAATTGCCCTCTGGAGAGGACAGCTGCATCGTGTTTCCCATGTAAGTGAACAGCCCACTGGTAGAAATCTGATATATTTTTTAAGTTTGCCTCTCTGAGCTTGTCAGCTGTGGATGTTAAAATACAGCTTCTTGAACAATACAGTTAGAACTCAATTCTTTTTTTCTTTCGAGTCTCAAAATATTTGGTACTTCTCCAGTGCAGCAGCTTCCAAATTAAGAGTATAGGTACATATCACAGATTCACATTGTTATTTGTTTTTTGGGCTGGGGCATGGTAGAAGGTACCATTTGTGTTGTAGAAAAACATCAAGTGAATTGTTAGGCATTCACCATTGTAGAAGAGGTCTCCTGGTTTTGAAAGCCTGGTCTAAAACACTTGAAGTACTAAGGCTAAAGTAGAAATTCTTTCTGAAAAGAGAGCTCGTTCTATTTTCTGAGTGCTGCAGTTCGTGCAGTTCAGTATTTTCTCTTGGATTATGTCTCGCTCACGGTCTAAGGGTGTAGCCAGGGTGAGATGTGCACTGTTCAGATTGAGATTACTTGTCATTAGCACCAGTTAGGGGACTTGCTTTACTGGTTCCCAAGTCCGTAATGTGGACTGAACTGCAAGGGCAGGCTTCATGTCATCCTTTGAGAATGCTGCTTCCCTAGCCCCATCTTGGGTTTGACTTGAGGTAAAACACTGGATCGCCACTCTTAGGTTCAGCTTGAGGTAGAAGAATAGAGTTTAGAGGAATAAATACTTGCTAGTAAAGGAGCACAACAGGAAATATATATCATACTCAGAGCAGTGAGGTGTACAAAATATGGTCAAAGCTGGACAGTATTATTGCACATACTTCAAGGCTCAAGAAACTCCAAAGAACCCCAAAAGCTTCACTTCACTGGGGAGAAAAAAGTGAAAACACACTGTGTAGAAAATGGCTTTGTCCCAGTCTGATTACCAGCGGGGTACCTCTTTGTTCAAGATATCATTATCAATTATACCTTTCCCCCCAGAGCTGTTTGTCATAAAAAAACCTGTTTTCAGAGCTATGTGCAGTAGCAACAACAAGAACAAGGAAGGCAGAGAAACCCAGCATTTTACCCTTCAGGTACAGAGAAAAGGATCTACTAGTGGTGGAGGATGCTATTTTAGAAGCATTGCCACTGTCCCACTTATTCACTGCTCTGATCCATCCATCTCTTAAAAACCTCTAACAATGGCAGGAAAAAAAGCCTTTAGAAATATATGTGTGTCTTGCTCCTGTTTAATTGGTGTGTTGGGTGACTGAGCTGGAAAGCCTCTTCCCTTGTCGGCCCCTGTCCCAGTTCCTGCCCTGCTGCCGGTGCTGTCCTCCCCAGCTCCTGCTGTGCGGGATATAATGCTCCAGCTCAGCTGCTGAAGGCTCTGGGTCCCTCTGCTGTGTATCGCTGTCACGGACAGCAGGAAGGATGAGGAACTCTGCTGAGAAGCAGAGCTGTGCCTTTTTTAACCGCAGGAAAGAGCGGCGTTTTATTTCTAACTGCAGTGGAAGAACAAGTGCTGTCGGAGCCCAGATCCCCAGCCCGTGTAATCCCTGCTCCAGAGAAACCTACTAAAGCTTTAGACCAATTTTAAGGCTCCACGTTTGGGATGAGGGAGTTTGAAGAGCATGAAGTTTGTTCTGGTTCACATTGTCTGTCGAGTAGTTCTAGAAGCTGGAAGGTGCTAGAGGTCAGTGCACAAACCCTGACCTTCCTTTTACCCTGGAAAACTTGAGAGCAAGAAAAGCAAATGGCTTATGAATGTGTGTGACAAATAGTCGTTACAGAGTTAGATCTGCTCTGGTGTTAAGGCACTTTCGTTTCTGGAGATCTTCCCCAGTGTGATAGGTACTAGAAATGTACTTTGCTTAGTAACTGTCTAGTGTTTAGACTGGAACCCAAGACAGTGTAACCTTGGAAGTCATGAAATTGCAGATGACCCTATTTGTGAGTTTGGAATATTAGTTTCTGTTGTCAAAGAAGGGCAAGAAAAAAGTCTATGAAGTTTCCTAGAAGGCAGACTGCTGGGAGAGTGAGTGTCATTGCAATTCACACGTGTGAGACAGGAGTACAGCCTGCTGTGAGCTCTGCAGCGTTAGCAATATTTTCTTCATTCTGTTGTACTCAGACTTTATAATTTCACTACTTTAAAATCAATGTCGCATGAAGGCCAGTCAGCTGTGGCATGGAAGCATACTTCAGTGTGTACACTCATCCGTCAGTGTCTTCAGGGAGGGGTACATCCCACTGCAAGGAGTTCATGACTACGTTTTGAAAAGCTTAATATGGGAAATTGAGGCGCATGCATCCTTCAGCTTTGTGACCTGCCCCAAAGCTTGGTTTGGTGTTCAAATTACAACACTGTCATTGAATATCCCCCGTCCCAGTTAGTCCTGAACTTATACTTCCGTTTTGTAACTGACAGTGAATTCTGTGATGAATGTATGCAGAAGGAGAGAACTGCGAATGAGAAAGTAGTCATAGGAAAATTGCTTCTTTAATTCCGCTCGCAAGTATCCCTATCCCTCTCATCCACACACACCTTGCACTCAACAAGAGGTTGTAGGGGAAATCACTAAGTTTTAGGGAGCAGCAGGAGCAGGGCAGTTCTGCAGGGAAGCAGCCAGCAGCTGAGAGAGAGCACAGGGCAGGCAGGGACAGCTTCCTCACCAACGGGCACAGTCCCACAGGACAGGGCTGGTGGCGGTAACAGGTCCCATCCACAGCCCAGCCATCCTCAGGAAAAGAACAAGTCAGGTCCAAGGTCAGTGCAGGGGAGCCGAATACCTGACAAATGAGCATGGAAACAAGTACACCTACAACACAGCTCAGGCCGGGACTGGGTGCCAAGGCTGAGCTGGACTGGAGCTGGTGGAGCAAAGAGCGGAGGTGGTTTGGGTGGCGCTAGTGGGGCCTCTTGGTGCCCTGAGGACCCTGACGCTACAAGGTTAGTGATCTGTGTTTAAAAGATGAGTGCTCACTTTGGTGTCTCCTCACAGAGAGAGGCACTGTGAGTGGCTGGCACTGTGAACGCAGCGGGGCTGCTTCCTTCGCTCACATGAAATGAATCTACTAAAGCCAGTCACAGCCTGACCAGCGCAATCAATTTATGGTAAAGCAATTCAGTTGTTTTCTAAAGTGTCATCACAAGGCAATTGGAAATGTGGGTTTGTCTCCCCATTCCTTTAACTGCCATTTCGTGCAAATCCACAGGGTAGAAAAAATGAAGAGCACATAGTAGTAAATTGCTCTTGAGGCTGCTTGGAGTCCAAAACACTGCAGACAGAAAGAGACATCGCATCCTCGGGTGACAGTGAAGTCAGTGAGGGATGATCCTTGCCCCTTGCTCAGCTCCGGTCATGAAGCTTCAGCTATTCCTCCAGAGAGAAATCAGATGCTACAGCTGAGTGACGAGTCCTTTCAGTCCCACACGGGAGAAGAGCTACGGAAGTTGCTCATTAAGGGGGAAATGATGTTTTCTTATTCCATGTCGTGGTTTTGAGGTACTGTTCAGTCATGGGTCCCGTGCCTTGGGCCTGCCTGAGGCATGATGTCTACAAAAGCTGTTTTAAAACATGCTGTGCACCAGATTCCTGAGAGTTAAAGATGATCTAACAACATTTAGTGCAATGACTGGTCTTTGTGTTCCCTATTTTAGCTCATTCTTTGTAAGAAAGCTTTGTGATAATCTCTCCCTAATCCTGCCAAAACCTGGTTTTTACTAGGCTGCCAAGGGCTGTGACGTGTAGAGGTCAGATATGGGATATAGATGCACTCAGGAGCATAGTCTTTCCTACACCTGACAGGGTCCTCCCAGTCAGACACTCAGCCTCTTCTTCTTGGCTCTTATTTTTGGCCACTAAGAGTCTTTGAAAGCAAGGGATTCTTCCACAGACAAGCCATGATCTGATAGCTTACAAGCCTGTTGGTCTTCCTTTTCCTTTTTGATGAGAAATGAGCCTGCTTCTACCTTCAGTTTACTGATCAAAGAGAAGGCAGCTGCCTGAGTTACAGCTCACATCCTCCAAACCAAACCAGACTAAACATTCCCATGGTGGTCAATACATTGAGTCTTATACCGGTTTGAACTGGTCGCCCAAGAGCTGAGAGGTGCTGCATCTTCTTGTTCTACCAAGATATCTAATTTCATTAAAAGGCTCTAAATATTAACAAATAATTGGTGGTCTGGGTAATAAAGGAGCCCATTTTCCATTGTCCCAGGAGCAGACATTGATTTCTGTAGAAAATCCAGAAAAACAGATCTGTTCACTATTTGTGACCTATACTGAAAGGTTTTCTAAAACACTCAAGCCCTGGCTTTGGTCGTGAATGATTCATGACAATCAGAAGACGGTCTATCCCCCAAGAAGGGCTGATAAGTATTTCACAGTTGCAGCAGCAACATCCTCACGAACTTTCTTCCTGTTCTTCAGTTAACATCCTTGAACTCCTTATCCAGCGGGGGTTGCTTCCTGTCTTGCCCATAACCATCCTGACTGCATCCAGGGACAGGCAATTCTGTCACTGTCTCTATTAAGCTCACAGCGTTCGCTTCTGAGTTACCACACCAACAAGGATTACGTGACAAGCAAATGAAGAACCAGTCAGATAATGGAGTTTTGAAAATGGGGATTACTCGCGCTGAAGATGTAATGGCCTCTTTGATGCTGTTACTATCTATAGCATAAATCCTTCTCAGTCGTTGGACTGTTGACCTGTCACACTGAAAAGGCTCCTTTGCAGCCTCTGTTGCCCAAAGAAAGGGAAAAGCTTTGAGCACAGACACCTTCAAGGCACTGGAAAAGCACAAGGCCAAGAGATAAGCTTGGTAATTTGAAGGCATTTTATTTCTTTCAAGCACAATCCCAACGTTTCAGCTGAAACCGATACCCTGACTTTATCTCTGTTGCTTTTTCTTCGAGGTGTACACTCAGTACTTTGTAATTTCTAAAGAGATCCTGAGCTGATCTCCTCAGGGCGGGGGTGGCAGCCTTGCAAATCAGCATCTGAGGAAAAAACCTTGTCTGAGGAGGTTTTGGGGAACCCAGGAGTCCCTGATGGTTCGCCCATGGTACCCCTTGGAGTGTCTGCAGCCCTCTTGTGCACCGTGAATGGATATATGACTTTAGCGCCTCAGAACAAACCAGTAGCTGGGGTTTGGAATAATGAGGGTGATTGTTCTTGCTTTCAGGAGGTACCAGCTGATGGCAGTGGAATGATTTGTAGAAAGGTGACAATATTTTTGTCCATCAGATAACACTCCCTCTCTGCAGGGCCATTAGCGTAAAGAGAATCTGATGTGAATTCTGCAGGCACGAAACCTTTGCGCTTTCAGCCAGAGATCTCTGAGGTTTCTTACAAATAGTTTATCAGGCTCATAATACTGCGAGGAAGTAGGGGACTGTAATTCGCCCTGTTTTACAGATGTAAGGTGAAATTCTTTCCTGAATTAGGGCAGCATTTTGCTTTGCAGCAGAGTTGTGAAGACTGCCCGCCGGAACTTCACCGGTGTAGCTCAGCTTCACACAGGTACAGACACACACACGCTCCCTGGCCGCGTTCTTGATCAGTCTCCGTTTTTGTGGGAGCTCTGTGGGATGTCTGGCAATTAGCAAGTGCTGGACCAGTTTCCCTTTGCTCTGAAACTGAACATACATGGGTGAAAGAAACCTGGGGGCTGAGGTTGAAGCTACACTTGCATAGAAGTTGCCTCCCTCTGTTTTGACTCTACTCCTCCAGAGCGGGCTTGTGGACCCACTAAGAACAGTGGGACTATCTCGAGTGCCTTTCCACACAGGTACCGTCTCGTGGCTGTCACCGTGAGTCTCTGTTTCATAACCGATGCTGTCAGTCCGGGCACGAAGGAGCCTCCTGCTCGTGGCACCACATTTGTTATGTTACAACGCCCAGGGTCACAGAGGTCACTTCTTCCTTTTTCGTGTTGCCTGTTTGCAACTAAGGACTCAAGAGAGTTGTCCAGGAGCTTGAAGAAGGTGAAATGTACTTCTAGAGTGACTTCGGAGTGTTTTCCGGGGCAGCTGCGCTTTCCCCCTCTGTGCTCCAGTTCTGTGTATCAGAGCTGTTTAAACATTTGTGCCCAAGATCTTCATTTCCACAAATTTTCATGTAGCAGCGACACCTCACTGGAGGAAGCTCTCCTGTGCTGCCTCTACTCCATTCCCTTTTTCCTCCTCCTTAGAGTACTTCATAACAAACTTAATTTCCCGCCCTCCTTGTGTTCCAACCCTTCAGCTATTGGAGGGTCCTGGGTGCCCAGTCATTGCCGAGCCAAGCTGTTCTTATTTAATTTGTTAATTTAAGCTATCTTCACCAGCCAATCCCTTCAGCTCCCTAATCACTTGCGTTGCTTTTTTCTGAACTCGCTACAAATCAGTGTCTTTATGATAACGAGCCCTGAACACCCTGTTATAGATGCAATTTCACCACAGTGGGAAAGACATTTCACTGCCTCCTTGTTTCATAATATAGTGCCGCTGCAGATTCTCCCTCAAAATTGCTTTGCTTTCTCTTCCTTTTTGCTGAGGTGTTTCAGTGAGAACTTACCTCCAATGTTCTGTTTGTCCTAAGGCCTTGGGTCGTGCCCATGGTCACGTGTAGTACAGAGGGCTTGGGAAAGCTACGGGCTTAAGTTATGGGTGAGAACAGTCCGACTTCTTGAGATTGTTTTTTTGTGTGGGGGAAGGATGGTGTTTATCAGGGTGGGTAGAGTTGGTGGCAAGAGACCCTCACTGCACGGTTTGAACAGAACTAGTGGGGTAACGAGTCATGACCAGAGCCGAGGGCAGAAGACAGGAACCCTGGTTATGTGTTTTCTGAGTGAAGCTTTGACCTCACACCTCAGAAACCCAGCACCCTCCTGACTGAGCAATGGCTGCTTGGTTTTAACTGCCTGTGGCAAGCTAGGCAGAACGGTGACTGTCACCGGTTTGGCCGAGGTAAAAGCCAAGGTCCGGTAACAATACCTTCCCCTATTCCAGCGGGGATAGGGGAAGGGAGAAAAAAAAAAAAGAATTAGTGAGACCTCTAATATAC
>NW_010402135.1:0-1462 GCF_000710305.1 Buceros rhinoceros silvestris
CAATACAGACAGTGCGGGCCAGCTGCAGGCTGGAGGGAGATGCCCAGGGCACTGCCATGGCATGGGCACCTCACCGTGCCCCACCAGCCTGCAACCAGGGTGCTCTCCCACCTCCGGGCAGGACCCCAACACAGGGGTGGCATCATTTGCTGCGGCACAGGGGAGCAAGAGGTGCTTCAGCCTCACCCGAGGGCTGGCTGGGCGACCCCAGCCCTGCCTTTGAGCGGGCCACCGTGGCAGGAGCTGGCTGAGTCTCACAACACACTCCGGAGGGAAATGCTCCACTTTCCTTCTGCCTTTTGCCATTCACACGTTCCTTGTGGGAAGGGCTGGCCAGGGGGATGAGCTGAAGGAGCAGCAGGAAGGGACTGCAGGGATGCCCTCACTGACCGTGCCCTGGATCCAGCTCTGGGAGGGGGCAGAGAGAGCCAGAGCCCAGGGAAGGGCTCCAGAGAACACCGGTGAGCTCTGACTGTGAGCAGCAGGGCTGGAGGGGCGGAAAAACCATTTTTATTTGTGTCCACAGCTGCAGCACTCCCCTCGCCCTACTTGTGAGTACCTTAGTCCCAGCATTTACGTTGTACTTTGGTCCAAGGCGGGAGCTTATCAGTCCTGTAGCAGAAAGACTCCACTTAACCCCTAAAAACCAAGGACACAAGTAGCACAGACGTCTCTTGGGATCTCCAGAGCAGGCTGGAAGTGCCTTGTCACTCTGCGGACAGTTGGCTGCTGCACATTTAGGACCCCCAATGTCATCTTGGCCCCCAAACCCTTCAAACGGTGGTAAATCGCCCCTGTCACCTGCTTGGGGTGGCTCCGTCTCAGCAGCCCCGAATCCCTCAGCACATCCCGGCCCCGCACCGGGCTGCCGCTGCTCCGAGGGCTCTGCCAGGCTATGCTCTGCTGCCGCCGTGAAGAGCTGGGGCTGTGCGAAACGCGTCGGGAATTAAGCAGGCTTAGAGCTAGAGCTAAAAATATTCTGGGATTTAATTCCTGAGATTTTCAGTCTATTTCTGTGAGCAGCAAATGAAAGGAGATGTTTGTGCTCATGCAGCGTGTTTGGAATATACCTGGGCTCAGCTTTTTGCTTGATTTTGCATTAATAAACTCGCGGTGGTTTTGTTGGGCTGATCGGTTAGGAGCAGCGGAGGATGGTGGGGTGGTGTCAGAACTCTTGTGGAGTTTGGTTTCCCCGTGATAATGTACAAATCTAATGAAAGCTTTGCTTTGTTTCACAGAACAACCCAAAACTGAAAAAAAAACCCTTAAGGTGTTGTTTGGAAACCTGAGGAAGTTTTGGTCCTTCAGGTCCAACCTGAGGCAGGAGGCGCAGACGAGGAGGCGGCATCTGTCCTGAGCCCTCTGCTGTCCTTTCCCCAGGCAGCCTCACCCCACAGCCCCGGGATGGGCCATACCCCAGGGTGGTCCCACGGCACAGCAAGGCTGCGGAGAACCTGCCTGG
>NW_010402135.1:1559-1837 GCF_000710305.1 Buceros rhinoceros silvestris
TTAGGAGCGGGGCTGGGGGATTGGTGAGGTGAAACCCACTTTTGAGACGTTTTTTGTAGGTCTGTGCAAGGAGCTGGGGTCTGGAGGGTGCTGGGGGTGTTTGTAAGACAAGCCTGGGGTCTCCATCCAGGCTGGCCGCAGGCGCAGACAGCCAAGCCTGGGGTCTCCATCCAGGCTGGCCCCAGGCGAGGGTGCTCAGGCAGCACCCAGGTTTGTCACCCTGAGCCCTGGCCACCAGCCACTGAGACTGGCAGGGGGGATGGGGAGGACTGGGAGCT
>NW_010402135.1:1926-3582 GCF_000710305.1 Buceros rhinoceros silvestris
GAGACTGGCAGTGGTGATGGTGAGGACTGGGAGCTGAAGTCCATGTCCTCCTCCCCATGAATAAAGCACGAGCCCAGCTTTAGGGCTGCAGCCACCCCTGCCCCTCTCGTGCCCTGTAACTGGTGTGAGTGTAGAGCAATGCAGCCCAGCCACGCTCGGGCCGTCTGCCCAGGGCTGGGGTCTGCTCTGATGGCCCCCCCCAGACCCTCCATGTGGGTGGCTGCCCCTGCTTGCTGCCAGTCGAGGTGTGCCTGCAACTGCAGCTGAAACCTGGGCTTAAAAGTCACTTTCCCCTGGACCGAGCACACTTTAATATCTGTATTTCCCTTTAATACATTTTATCTGTGGAAATTAGTGGTTTATCTCATCATAAATACAGATTTGAGCAACGAAGCCTGACTGAGATACTGCAGAGCACCAGTCTGCTTATTTAAACACATTTCTGAGCTCTCCAATTTCCCTTGTGCTCCTTCACTCTGTGACTTACCTTTTACCATCAAAAGGTTTTCCCAAATGCCTCATGACTCAGCCCAAACTGCGACTTAGGTTTGAATTTATTCAAATATGTAATTTTCCAACATCATCTATGTTTTTGCTGGGCTCTGGCACTGGAGATAGGGATGGGCGAGCGCAGGTAGTGGCTGGCTCTGGGTGATGTAGTGTTGATCGCTGTGAGCACAGAGCGGGGAGCAGAGACCTGGGGGGATGCAGAAAGCTGAGGAAGGACGAAATCGCATTCTGGGGAAGCTGTCCTGGAGCACCACAGGACCACGAGACCCCCCTTCAGAGCATCATCCCCAGGCACCTCAGCCCTGGTGGTAAACTGGGCTGGTTCCAGTTGCACCATGGCCCAAAACAGGGTGAAGCATCACGGGGCACTCCAGGGGCTGACGGGCAGGAGGGACCAGCACCTCCTTGTCTATGAGTTTCCTCCTTTCTGTTTTTTCCCTGGCACATCCGAGTCTCTCTGTGCCCAAGAGAACTCTGTGGCAGCTCTGCCCTGCTGCAGGTGGCTGTGCCAGAGGGGAGCCAGGTTACTGGGCACCTCCATTAGCCCTCGGCTCGGGTGCTGGCCCGGGAGCAGCTGCTGGTCCCTGCGGTCTGGAGTGGGGCTGGAACCTGTCGACCTGAGCCCCAGCACTGGCCCTGACTGGGGGAGCTGCCAGTCCTCAGCCCTTGCTCGCTCCTGGCCAGGTTGATGCCTTGTAACCAGCTGCTCAGAGAGAGATGTCAGTGCCAGTGTCTGGTGGCAGAATCTCCACCCCTAACCTGCCTGTTTAGGGAATTTAAACTTGGCGCAATAAACGGACTCTCTCTCCTGTCCGCAGGTATTTAGTCTTCCTGCAGATCAAAAGGGATCTCTACCATGGCCGCCTCCTCTGCAAGACCTCGGATGCTGCTCTGCTGGCCGCCTACATCCTGCAAGGTACCGCTTCGGGACAAGGTCAACTTGTTTTTCATGCTGAGAACCGATTACATTATTTCACTTAACGACAGATCACTGCACCTAGAACACAAGTGTCACCCTGCCGGTGCAGGGCTCATGCTCCAAGGTTGTGCTTGTGCCCCGCGAAGGGTGAGGACCGGTGCGAGGGTCTCACCCGCAGCAGCAGCACCGTGACCCCACCCACAGTCGGGGCAGCAGCATCCCCACGA
>NW_010402135.1:3612-4268 GCF_000710305.1 Buceros rhinoceros silvestris
GGGGCGGGGGCCCCCCCCGCAGCAGCAGCACCGTGACCCCACCCACAGTCGGGGCAGCAGCATCCCCACGAGCACCCCCTGGTTAACCCAGCCCGTGCCTTCTCACTCCATGAGCAGCCCTGAGATGGCTCTTGCTGTGCAAGATCGCCAGGCCGCTTGCAGAGCTGGTGTGGTGGAAAAGCACCTTGATGTGCTGTTACCACCGTGATGTGTGAGAACGGGCTTCCCCACCCAAGGGTGCTCCACTCGGCACAATGCCAGGTCCCCCAGCGCCTCTGGCTGCGTCCCCGGGACGAGCTGGGGAGATGTGCCCCAGCAGTCAGAAAAGAAATTTCAGCTCCGAAGCATTTCTGAGTTATTTTGCAGTACTGGTGTGTTTCCCCCCTTGTAGTGATTTAAGTAGGAATCATAAAAATTAATGTACTGGCTCCATTTCACTGAGGAGCTGAGGCTGGAGGGAATTCGCTCAGAGCGAGGTCCTTCTATCCCCGGCAGCATGAGGCGGCAGGATTGTTGTAAATCCCTCCAGGAGACACCAGCTCCAGAGCCACAGCAAAACACCAGAGTGACAGCTGCTGGCTGCGGAGGGGTCCTGGACGAGGGAGTGGGGCTGCGCCCGCCCCTGCCAAGCAGGGCGCGGAGCGAAGCCCCGAGAT
>NW_010402135.1:4477-4859 GCF_000710305.1 Buceros rhinoceros silvestris
AGCGGGTCTGAGCCCAGGGATGGGGCAGGGAGCGGGGCTGGCCTCAAGGATCAGCTCGGCTGAGCTGTTCCTACACCCTGGTCCCAGCACTTGGGGCCGCAGGGGTTGCTGAAGGACAGGGGCTGCTGGAGGAGGGAGGTTGCTGGAGGACAGAGCTGCTGTTGCTGTGCCTGCAGCTCGGCCCGGTTGAGGCAAGGTTTTCCGGCCGTGGGCCTCAAGGATCAGCTCGGCTGAGCTGTTCCTACACCCTGGTCCCAGCACTTGGGGCCGCAGGGGTTGCTGAAGGACAGGGGCTGCTGGAGGAGGGAGGTTGCTGGAGGACAGAGCTGCTGTTGCTGTGCCTGCAGCTCGGCCCGGTTGAGGCAAGGTTTTCCGGCCGTGG
>NW_010402135.1:5052-5496 GCF_000710305.1 Buceros rhinoceros silvestris
TCCGGCCCATGGCCATCGCAGGCAGCCCCTCACCCTGCCGCGGGGCAGAGCTGTGGGGTCACCCTGGCCCCAGTCACCCGGCAGCAGTTCCTGGGGTGGGTAAAGCGGGGAAGGAGCTTTTCTCAATGTCTCCTTACAGATTTCCAACTAATTCGGTTTTCTCGAGGTGCGGTTGCACCCACTGGGAGAGCAGAATTCCCTCGCTGTCTTGTTCCCGGCCAGCCGGGCTCAGGGTGGGGGCCGGGGATGCCCCGGGGCTGCCATCGCACGGAGCCAGCGCAGCCCCCGGGAGGGTCTTGGCAAATAGCTCAGGGAATTAATGAATCTGGGACAGAGACCATCTGCTGCTGGGTGATTCCCAAGCACCCAGCGAAATTAATTGGACACGGTTAACACTTTACAACGGTCCTTCCGAAGGGGAAGCGGCGTTCCCGGGGAGCTCCG
>NW_010402135.1:5612-6737 GCF_000710305.1 Buceros rhinoceros silvestris
TTCCGAAGGGGAAGCGGCGTTCCCGGGGTGCTCTGAGCCCTGGCCCCGCGCCCAGTCACTGCCGGCTCCACTGCTGGGACAGGGAGGCACGCTGCGGGCTGGGTTGTGCTGCTCTTCCTGAGCAGTTCTGTCTCCCCGCAGCCGAGATCGGGGACTACGACCCGGGGAAGCACCCAGAAGGCTACAGCTCCAAGTTCCAGTTCTTCCCCAAACACTCAGAGAAGCTGGAGAGGAAAATCGCAGAGATCCACAAGTCGGAGCTGAGGTAGGGCCGGGGGCTTCGCTGAGCGGGAGCCTGGGCTGCTGTGGGGATTAACTGGTGCTCGGCTGATTTTGATCCCTGTCCGGGGTCTCCAGCCATGCCATGGGATGAGCACTCGCTGTTCCCATGTGTCAGCTCCAGCTGGGAGCCAGCGGTGCTCTCGGCAGCTGGCAGTGGCACAAACGCAGCACGAGCTTTGGGAGAACAGGTCGTTTGGTGGTATAGAGGCACCACGACAAATCACCCCACGAGAGGAGCTGCCATGCCCTGCCAAACCTCTGCTCGCTGAAAGGATGACATGATCGAGAGACCAAGGACAAGCCGCAGAAAAGCACAGCGAAATGAGGAGAAATAAGCCCGGAATGCAGCAGCCTGGGGCAAAACCAGCCCCGATCCCTCCTGCCCCCCAGAGGGCTGAGGAGTTTGTCCTGCTCATGGCTTTGGGCTCAGCCAGCACAGCTCGGGGCGGGGGTCCCTGGTCTTCCCCGGTGGGACGGGGACAGTGACCAAACCCCCACAAATCCCCTCCTGCCTTCACAATGCTCTGGGGACACAAGGTGTGGGGGCCTGTCAGCAAAGCCCCGTCCTCCCACAGCACTGGCGGTGGCCGTGGGGCTGTGTCCCCGGGGAGGACGGTGGGGTCTAACCTCCCCGGACCCCGGCAGAGCAGAGCGCTGCCCTCACCTGCTGCGGGCTGTTGCCCGCTGCCCCGCAGAGTCCCCCTTCTTCCCCCCGAGGAAACGCCTGGGCTGCCTATGGGAAACTCGGCCCTCAGTGGTGCAGACGGTGCCGAGCTGAGCCCGTTCCGGTGCTGCCGGCTTGGTGCATCCCTGGCTGGATCTGGCTGCCAGGAGGGGAGAGGC
>NW_010402135.1:6869-8280 GCF_000710305.1 Buceros rhinoceros silvestris
TGTCGGCTGCGGTGGGAACGTGCCACCACTGATGCCTCTTGTTAGCGGAAACCCTGTCGCCAAGCGCTGACTTTGTGTCTTCCATGGAATATTCTTTTTTCCCCTTTTTCCCCTCCTGCAGCGGGCAGACACAGGCTACTTCAGAGCTGAATTTCCTCAGGCAAGCCCAGACTCTGGAGACCTACGGGGTGGACCCGCACCCTTGCAAGGTAAAACACTTCTGAACGCTACTCCCTGCACTGGATTTCTCACTCCATCTGGTACCAAGGTACCATCTTGTCACCTGCCAGTGCCGAGGTACCTGCTGGGATGTGCTGGAGCCAGCAGCCGTCTCCAGCCATAAACCCCAGCCCCAGCCAGGCATGTGTGCGCAGAGGGGAGCGGGGAGGGTGAGTGCTCCCAAACCCTTCCAGAGGGAAGCCGTAAGGAAGTGTTTTCATGTGCAGGCAGCCATAAAAGACAGCAGTCGATCATCTGCTGCTGACGTGTGTAATTTGGAGGCAGTAACAAGGTCAGTAACATGGCTGAGAAGCCCACAAGCATTAATGTGCGGAGGGGGAAAGCCGGAAGGAATTTTTTTGATTGGCAGGCAGCCATAAAAGACAGCAGTCGATCATCTGCTGCTGACGTGTGTAATTTGGAGGCAGTAACAAGGTCAGTAACATGGCTGAGAAGCCCACAAGCATTAATGTGCGGAGACAGTCCATCACGCCGCTCCTCCCTGGCCGGTAATGCAGTTTTCGGTTTGAAATGCCTTTTATTGACTCACTGTCATTGCGCCGGCTCGCTCCGGTCCCCTGTAATCCCATCACGAGAGGGATGCAGGATGCCAAGCAGACAGTTTTCCTCTCAGGGCAGCTCCTGCTCTGTGGTCCCCGGGGCTTTTGCCACATGAACACACAGTGGTGGTCAGTGTACCTGGCCGGGGCGGGGGTCCCGGTTACTGGCAGTTGGTGATTGCTGGAGGAGCCGGTTCAGCTCCACTGTGTTACAGGCTGGGGCGGGCCGGGGTTTCCCGGGCCGCTGCCCCCCCGTGGCTTTTGCCACATGAACACACAGTGGTGGTCAGTGTACCTGGCCGGGGCGGGGGTCCCGGTTACTGGCAGTTGGTGATTGCTGGAGGAGCCGGTTCAGCTCCACTGTGTTACAGGCTGGATCGGGCCGTGATGCCCTGGGACGATGCTCAGTGCCTCTGGCCCAGCGCTGGTGCTGGGGGTCTGTGCTTTGCTCTTGTACCCCTGTAGGGTCCTGTGCCCCATTTAGTCCACCCAGCTCCCATCCCTGCCCCCAGCATGCCCCACCCTTCCTAGGAGCACCCAGCTCCCCTCTCAGCCCTGACGATGGGGAGCTCAGCCCCACTGCTCCCATCCCAAAGCAGCAGCTCCAAAGCACGCAGCTTCTAGCCCCAAGG
>NW_010402135.1:8503-10700 GCF_000710305.1 Buceros rhinoceros silvestris
GCCAGGAGGGCATGTCCCTGTGCCAGGACCCTGCTGCTCCTTCTCCTGAAGGTTTTCCCGATTCAGGAAAGAGCCAAAGTGCTCTGGGCAGCCCGAAGCTGCAGGAGCTGCTGCCAGGCTGGTTTCTCCGGAGCTGCGCAGAAATTTTCCTTCGTTTGCCAGCCAGGGCTGCTCATCCCAGACCCGATGGGTAGGGGGGGTTCCACCTTGTGCAGGGCTCTGGGGTGAGGTTCAGGGCTCTCTCCTTTTAGCCATTCACCCTTGACAGACTAAGATGGATTTTTGATCTAATCTGGATTTGAGAAAAGTTTGTTCTCTGCTCAAATTCAGAAGATCTTACCACAAGGCCGGCTCCTGCACCATGCCCGCAGAGTAACTGCAATCCGGTGTCCCGGGGTGGAAAGCAAGCAGCAGAAATGATGGGTGACCTCTTGATTAAGCCAGGGAAGGGCACAATGGGGAGCAGACAGGGAGAGTTGTACCCTGAGCTGGGCAGATCCTGGGCACAGGGTGTCCCAGCTCACCTGCCCCTGCCCCAGGAAACTCCTCCTGCTTTTCCTGCCCAAGGCACCACAAACCCTGAGCCTGGCGTGCGCCTTCCCTGCAGCTCAGCATCCTCCGAAAGGCATCTGAACATCAGCGACCAAACCAGCACCAGCCAAACCAGCGACTCTAACAATTCCTGAGCGGCATCGGCTGTTCCGTAGTGGGTTGAAAGCTCAGTGCATCTCTGGTTTTTCTGTGCGCTCCAGTGCAGTTAACGTTTGTGTCCCTGGAGTCTAGACATTGTGATTAGGTTAAACTGCTGCCTCGCTCTGTACATGGCACTAATTACCGGTTTCAAATCCTCGCGATGATGCCCAGCTGCGCTGGCTGTGCGGGACTCTGCGGGAGCCGAGAGTAACAGGGCTTTTACTGTTTTCTGCTGTGATTACTGGGGCCAGGGTTGGTGGAGCACCACCTTCCCCAGTAAGCGCATGGCACCGCTGGGGCTGGCAGCTCTGTTGCGGTTTCTCCTCATTAGTGCCGCGGGAGCAGCTGCCCCGGTCCTCGGTGCAGGTTTTGCTGGGTGAACCACCGGCAGAGCCGGCACCGAGGACTCCGTGATGCCACCACCATTAGGGCCAAGAGTCACCATCGATGTAGATCTTTGCTGGCTCAGAAACACTTTTTATGAGAAATTATTTTCTTCCAGGATGTGTCAGGGAACGCGGCGTTCCTGGCCTTCACTCCCTTTGGTTTCGTGGTTCTGCAGGGAAACAAGAGAGTTCACTTCATCAAATGGTGAGTTCCTGCCCCGGCAGCACCCTGCTCGCTCCGAGCTGTGCCAGCCGGTTCGCTTTGCCTCGCTTGGCTGTGAGGTGCACATGGGCCATGGCCAGGAGTGTCCCGCGTCACCCCAGGGTGTTTAAGGAATGCTCCGGGGTGTCACTTTTTGCTTTGTCCCACCCTCAGGGTGGCCCAGGAGTCCAGCTGTCTCCCTGGCTGCTGCCCTGCGCTGGGCTGCTGGCTCCAAGGACGCCTCTGCCCTGGCCCCAAGCCCACTCCCGGTCAGCCCGCGGCAGGGCTCTCCTGAGCCAGCTGCACTCCCTCGCCATCTGCTTTGGTGCCCCAGACTTACAATTTTCTGCATTTGACAACATTAAACTGCATCATTGGCGTGTTGGCCGAGTGCCCTGAAAGCCCCCGAGCCCCTCTCAGCTTGGTTGTCTTGTCCATGGTCTTTGCTGCATCTCAGACCGTGGCTGGTGTGTCCCTCACAGCTGGCATTGCCACCTGTGATGAGGTCCCGGTGACCTGGGACACCCCGCTGACCATCAGCTTCGCCCTGGAGTGTCCCCTCTCTGATTTCTGAGCCAGGGCTCCTCTCACCATCCCGTGTCACCTCCCAGAGATGGAAAACAGGGTCTCAGAGGTGCCCCTCTGCCATCTGCAGAGCACCAGCTCTCGACCGGAGCATCTCACCTGCCTGTCCTTGTCCTTTCAGGAACGAGGTGACCAAAATGAAATTCGAAGGGAAAACTTTCTATTTATATGTAAGTCAGAAAGAGGTGAGTGTTCTCCCTTCCCGTGGGACTTCCCGAGTGCAGCCGCGGTTGTTCCTTCAGCAGCTTCTCCATGGACCTGGCAGGTTGCAGCCTGCAGCAGTGTCACCCTGTGCCTGGGACATGGGCACAGGGGCAGGAGGTGGGGCCTA
>NW_010402135.1:10858-11229 GCF_000710305.1 Buceros rhinoceros silvestris
ACCTCCTGCTCCTGCTGGCACCTTGCTCCAGGCATTAGAGCCTGCAGGCAGCGAGTTAGACCTGGGCTGGGCCGTGGTGAGGGGTCTGCCCTGAGCAGCACCTGGCACCTCCTGCAGCTTCTCGCCGTGTCTGCCGCGTGCTGCGCGTGGGATTATCGTGGTTGTTCGTGACCGCTCGATCAGCCCTGGGTAACAAAATCAGCCGGAAAACCTCTGGCTGAAGAGGTCAAGCCGTCAGGGTGCTCTTCTAAAACCTGTGTGTCGGGATGCTCAAAAGGGCAGTGAGAGGAGGCGGGTGGCGGGGCACTGCCCATCCCTCGCGCCAGGTGTCGGCTGCTGCTCCAGCTGGGTCCTTCGGAGCCCCGGGGGGG
>NW_010402135.1:11368-13196 GCF_000710305.1 Buceros rhinoceros silvestris
GCAGCTCTGGAGGAGCATCTGCTTTGCACTGGTGCTGCTCTCCAGCTGCTCTGGCCTCTGTCCACACTCCCAGCGCTGCCCAGCGAGTGCAACTCACCCTTTCCCTCCCAACTCCTTGTCTTTCTCCTTTAGGAAAAGAAAATTGTCCTTACGTATTTCGCCCCGACACCAGAAGCCTGCAAACACCTCTGGAAGTGTGGGATAGAGAACCAGGCATTCTACAAGTGAGTGCTGGGCTGCCCAGGAGCCCGTGGGGCTGTGTCCTCCCCGCACAGCACCCGCCCCAGGGCTCTGTCCAGGGACCACCACGGTGCCCCAGAAGTGCCAGTGCCCCTGGTCTGGGAGCTGTGCCCCGCGGGGTCCCCCTGCCCCAACCCCACTGTGCTCACCCCTCTGCAGCAAACCTTTGATCGAGGGGGACGGACATCTGCAAAACTCAGGGAATATTTTCTGACCTCATATTCGAGGGTGGGTTTTCAAAATGGCTTTGAGGGGTCTGTTTGTGCTGAACCCTGCATGAACGTTCCCACTGAAGTCGAGCCAGTGCCCCGCGGTGCTTTAGACAAGGCTGCCTCTACTGGGGACAGCGCACAAACCTGCAGAAATAATCTGCTTCTGAGCCCTTTGGGAACAAGTTAGTTATTCATGGAAGCGTCCAAGGGAGCGGGGAGGTGACGTGCAGGCTGGGCTGCAGCCGCCAGCCTGGGCAGTTGGGGACGGTGGCTCCAGGGACCATCCCCACTTGCTGCCCAGTGCATGGGGACCTCCAGGCTGCAGGATGCTCCTGCCTGGGGAGGACAGGGAAGGTTTTGCCCTCTCGCAGGAGCTCTGGACAGTGGCCACCAAGGCAGTGTTTCTGCCCCTGGTTTGGTTAATTGGGCTGTCAGGCAGAAAGGGAGAGGTCACAGCTGGGGAGGTGCCAGGTGGAACAGCTTGGTCTCAGCACCCTGCTCATGGCGTACTTCAAAAATAGCCTGTGTTGTGCTTTGTAATGAGTTTTATTTTAATCAGTGGGATGAAGCGTGTGATGTATCCTCTGTGGGAATACTGCAATCAGCAGCTGCAATCAGCAGGTTTCAGTCCTCATTATATTAACATGAAATGAAATTGCAATATTGCTTTACAAATCTTCCCGTGATTAATCACGTCAGTAAATTACCGCTGGGTCCTGCGCCAAGCAGAGTGGACCGTGGGCTTGGCTAAGGGGTTGCTGGGCTCCTCTCGGGGTGAGTGACCAGATCCCGTGGGACAAGGAGGGGACAGGACTGTGCTTCCTGGTGGTTTTACCCACCACCAGACAGACCAGTTCCTGCACCCCTGGGCTGGGCAACGCTCCCACCACTGGCAGGGACGTACTGAGCTGGGGGAGAAACTGTGGGGTGATGCCGTGATGGTCCAGGTGCTCATGTCGGTGCCACCCCACTGCTGCTAGCGGCTTTTTTCTTTCCTGGTGGTGGTTTATATCTCCAGGGCTTTGCTCTTGTAATTTGCCTTCAATGACCGATGCTGAGGCTCAGTCAGGGGGGATGATGCTGTGCCAGCATCAGCAGAACAATCCATCCCCCACCACTGGCAGGGTGTGCTGGGAACTAAACCAGGCGAAGACTTGGCGGTGAAGTGGTGCCGGGGCCGTACCCTGCCCGGGTGCTCAGCAGGATGCTCACCCTTCTCTCGGTGCCGTTGCAGGTTGGAGAAGTCGAGCCAGGTGCGGACGGTGTCCAGCAGCAACTTGTTCTTCAAGGGAAGCCGGTTCCGATACAGGTAAATATCAACAGGAAGAGGCAGCTTCAGGAGATGTCTTTGGATGCTACTTTGGACGTGGTGTGGG
>NW_010402135.1:13295-14214 GCF_000710305.1 Buceros rhinoceros silvestris
GTGCGGTGGGCAGCGGTTGAGGGCTGCAGGGGTCCAAGTACCTGCTCAGGGTCACTGGATGAGCTGCCACCTCCATCACCACTTCTCCCTGTGTTTCACACCAACATCCCTCTCCCCTGTCCCAGCCGTGAAGGGTCGAGCGTAGAGGAGGGGAGGGGACATGGGGGGACTTTGGCATTTGGTTCCTGAAACCAAGCAGTGAAATGAATCACCACAATTCCTGAATTCTTGTCAGGGGGTTGTTGCTCCTCCCTGGCCCTGGAGTGAGAGACTGGACCTGGGACAATCGTATCTCAGCAGCATGAGAGACCCTGGTGCATCCCAGCTGTGAGGTGCACAGTGCCAGCACCCTCCTCGCTGTCATGGGAGGGCCAGGACACCCATGATGTGTCCCCAATCCCGAGGGGGAGGTGACCCCACGGTGTCCAGCAGCTCATGCCAGGAGAAGCAGCAAAATGTGGCTGCAGAGGTGTCAGCCCAGCCTTTCCTTGTGCTTCCCATCACCCCTACTTCCAGCAAATATTCGTTTCCCCCGGAGCCGTGGGGAGAGCTCCCAACACAGTCCCTGCACGTGGGGAGGGGGCCAGGCTGTGCCAGGGTGTGCCGTGGGGCTCTCTGGTGTGGTGCTCACATCCTCACGGCTGCTGTTCTTGAACCGCCCGCAGCGGCCGTGTTGCCAAGGAGGTGATGGAGTCCAGCGCCAAGATCAAGAGGGACCCCCCGGAGATTCACCGGTAAGAGGCTGGCAGCAGTGGCACAGCGCGGCGCAGCCCGTGCGGTCTCCTGGGGATGCGGTACCCAGATGGAGCTGTGGGATGGAAACGGGATTGCTGCCACACACCCGGGGCTCCCCTACCACCCGGGGCTCTGACACTGTCCCCATTCTCATCCCCAGGGCAGGGCTGGTGCCAAGCCGGAG
>NW_010402135.1:15087-15436 GCF_000710305.1 Buceros rhinoceros silvestris
TAGCTGAGCCCAGGCAAACTGGAGGGCGGGTTCTGGGGCAGAAGTTTCCGGAGCAGAAGCGAAGCAGAGGAGAATTTCTCAGCAGCGTTAGTTCGGATTAAACGGGGAACGCAGCAAAAGGCTCCAGGTTGCCCTGCGAGCTCGGGCCTGGGGTGAGTCCTGCCGGGACGTTCCCCCGGCTCATCCTGCTCTGCTCTTCCCAGTCTGAAAGTGAAGCAAACCTGCCTGGAGAGACCAGGGGTGCCAGCAGCGCAGAGGGGTACTGGGAGCTGCTGGGGCAGGGTCTGACCACACGCAGGGACAAGCTGGGCTGCAAAAAACCTTGTCACCCGCTGGGAGCTGCTGCTGG
>NW_010402136.1:0-1551 GCF_000710305.1 Buceros rhinoceros silvestris
GCTCCCGCCTGTGGCTCCGCTGCGGTTCGCCCCTGCGCTGCCCCAAGTTCGGGCACCCCCCAAGCGCGTCTCCGCGAAATCGAGTCCAACCGCAAGTTCTGCCGAACACATGAACCACAACTGCGCTGGGGCCCAGAGCAGTCCGGCCTCCGTTCCGCTGGAAACAGCTTTTAAGACTTGCGTATAGCGATTTTTTACAAAAGGAACTCGGAAATACCCGAGTGGAACGAACAAATGAAATTCACTCCTGTAACAGGCATGGTCTGGAGAGGAAAGGACGGACACAACATAATAAGGATTTTGTTTAAAATCCATCATTCATAACGAATAATGTTGTCACTGCCGGGAAGGACCCTGCGACGCTAGGCAGCGGCAGCCTGATCTCAGGCAGATTAAAGCTCACCTGCCTGAGCTGCTCACGGACAGGAGTGCTCCGCAGCAGCCAGAACACAAATACTGCTGCCTAAAGATGGTAATTATTCAGCAATTCAGCCTATGCTTTAGTAGAGAAATGTCACACCTTTTCAAGGATCTGGTTCAGTGGGAAAAGCTCTCGCCCTGTGCTCAGGGGCAGTTTTCCTTACCAGCATTTTAATCTTATTTAGGCATCTTTTCTGCAACTCACTTTTCTCCGCAATAAGTTAAGATTAGCATCTGTTGTAATGACTGAATGGAGTTTGTTTGGACTTTCTTCATGGTAACAAATCTCTGGCACAAACAGGCATCACAGCCATTTAGCTCAATTACGTGCACAGAGCAACAGACAGAATTTAGGCCAAAAGAAAATTTCCACCAAACTGGTGTTCTTACCACGGGCATTCTGACAAAGCCGGTCCATCACGCCCCACTCCCTCCGCTGTCACAGCGAGCAGGAATTCCGTCTTGCAAGGCCCAGGCCTGTATTAGTGACAGAAAAAGTGTTTTCAGACACAAATTAAATATTCACCTTCAGTTACAGCTGCTATTTTTTACACCTATTAGCTGGCCAACCAAAGCCTAGACTCACCCTAGGGAGAGACGTGTATCCGCCTTCAGTTCATCGAGGAGAATCGAAGTGGCACAGAGCTGCTGTAAAGACCCCAAACTCACAGCGGGCAGAGCTGCCCAAGCAGCCCAACTGCTGCAGTCTAGAAACGGTGAGCTGCAGCCTGGCGGTCAGCATCAGGGGTGCTTTGGGCCACATCACGCCCTTTTGGCAACGAGTCTCATGAACAGCGACGCAATCCGCCTGGTAGAACGTATTACCCTCAACGGTACTACCAAGCCATCGCGCAGTCTCCCGCCAGCGCGCCTCAGCACCAGTTACCCACCCGATCCCGAAATGACGCCTGGGCTACAACAAACCCTCTGATGAAGTATCCATTCTCTTTCTGGAATAAAAGAACATCCGTTACCATGAAAAAATTTTTTTCTTATTATAGAAGTATTTTGAAACTGTGAATCACGCCATTACTTAGCCCTCAGAAAGCTGACAATGCGCAATCAGACCCTGTGGGATCCGTGTTCCCTCCACACGCTGCTTACCCTCCGAAGGCCATTGCCCGGCGTCGG
>NW_010402136.1:1674-6398 GCF_000710305.1 Buceros rhinoceros silvestris
CTCTTCTGGATCCTGCAAGCAGAGATGACTTACTACACTTGATTTTGTCACGAAAATGTGGGCTCTACCACATGATTCAGACCCATTTTTAAGGGGAGAAATGTTAATACGCACACACTGTGCTGCTTTGGCTGTTCTTCAGGATTCTTAGGAAAGTTTCCTACGCTTTTAATTAAATCTCTTTTAGCGTAACTCAACCCCCTGCAACGGGTCAATGTTCTGAAGTTGAAGGGTCGCTGCTCGCACGTGTGAAAGGCCGCTGGCCAAACGCTTTGACCAGAGCCCTACACTGCAAAGTGCTTTTGGGTTTCACACCGAAACCAGGCAGCGTCTTGAAGGAGTTTGCCACTTCCTTGCCTTTATACTATGTTCAGTGATCACAGGCCAGAGAAATCATTACAGTCTCATCATTCCCTTCACAGCACCAAACTAGCAAAGTCCCCTCGCTGTCTTCTGACCAGGGTGTTAATTAAAACAGAAATCGTTCCACTTACAGGTGTCATACACAAGTGACACTTGCTCACGCATAATTGTCCTGGATGGCATGTGGTGGAACGTGTTTCCCAGCTCCAGGTATTCAAGTTTTATCCCCTGTTTTCTTTTACATTTACCTTTTTTCCCTAGTAGCAAGAGACGGGATCTTCTTCATTAATTCTGCCCATGTATTAACTTGTATTATTATGTATTAAGCTGCAATTTTAAAACTTAGACACAGAAAGGAGTTTCCAGGCTGCTGGAGATCAGCTGGGGCACCCTCAGCCTTCACCAGAGCAAGCCCATAGGCACTCTGGGAAGGAGCCAGTTACCCACCCGTACCAAATCGGTGCAAATAGCGATAGAAAAGCTCGCTTCATTCTAGAACCACTTACCCAGAGCTCGCAGTAATGATCAAACCTGATCTTCCACGAGGACAGCTCAGCAGTTTCGTACACTTTGTTGTCACCAGCAGGTGCTGCTTATGCGTCAAACTAAACATGGAGGAAGAAATGAAGATGTCAGAAGGCTGAAGCAAAGCTAAAACATCAAGCAGTTGCTTGGATTTAATTTGTCTTAAAAGTACAACCGCTTTCCTGTACTTTCACGCACCTCCAATTTATGCAAAGAATATTTACATGGGGAACGCAACTGGCCTGAGCTCTCGGCTCAGACAGGGCTCTCCCAGCTCTGGGTACGAAGAACTTGGCCCTTCTTACACCAGAACTGGAGTTTAGCCAAGTTTTGTCAGCGTCAAAAAGAAGCAGTGTTCGATTTTCATGTCAAAGACAACTCACTTACAGGTAAAAGGTACTTTTCCACGTACTTGAGTTAGACACGACGATTATTCGTTAGTGCAGTTTCACCTTTCGCAGTATGATTGTCTAGTGTCTAATTTAATCAAGCTTCATTTTCACTCTTTTCTAAATTCTCCTCTCCAGTTGCTTCCAATACCCAGTAGTGGAAAGGAGTGGGTGGAGGGGAATGATCAGAGACCCCGATTATTAATACAATACAAGCAAATGGTCTTAACTATTCTACACATCAAAAAGCAACAAAGAAAATAACTTTGTTTCCCCCCTGCTCTTGAATTGCTCCTAAATTCTACTCAAGTTTGCAATTTCACTGACGATTACCAAAACTCAAAGAATTTCAGAAGTTCTTTGTCCGTGGTTTCTGTAGATGCATGTTTTTGTAATACAAGCTTATTTATTCCTACTAAAGATAAAAAATTACGTGAGTTTTAAAGCAAGGCTTCGACTTTCAGAAGGCTCATAGTTTAAGTGCTGCTGGTGAGTGGACTGTGGTCCTTGAATCAGTCATCCTCGCTCACCATCGTTATCAACGAATACTGCAAGACAGATCCATCGAGTCTGTTCACAACCACCCAGCCATGGAAAACTACCGAAATAGCTACAGCACATATACTTCTAAACAAAATTATTAACATGCACTAGTTTAGAGTGCACAAAAGCAAGTCGAACACAGCCCATAGGACCCCAAACCTTCCCAACTGATGCCATCAGAGATTTCTCCAGCGCTGCCATTCATCGGTACCCAAGCGTTGACCGCTGCCGATCAGCAGCAGCAGGGACAGTCTGCTGGCTCTGCACTGAGTTGCTGTTTCTTTTCCAGGAGGAAGAAAAGACCAAATGCAGGCAGGCTACTGCCGGATGTGATGCTAGACCCCACAGCAGTTATACTGCAGGGATTTTGCAGATGCCTTTCACAAATAAATAGCTTCAGTTGAGTGAATCTGTTGATGTCACTGGGACCACTTACATGAAAAGCTTCTCACAGGGCACAACTGTTTCAGTGTCCGGATTGGGGGGGGAGGTTTCAGAAAAGCATGCACTTGGCAGAGGTCAGTGTTCCAACTTACCTCTTGAGAGTTACACACGTGAAAATTCCCTGAACGTTATTTTATTTGCTCATGGGAATACTAGACTAACGGGACCTGCCAAGGAGCACTTTGAAGAAAGATTAATGACCTGGAAAGCCAATTTTGGGACGTTTTCCCACCTACAAGATAATGTTGAAAGAAATCTGCAAGCTGTTGTAGAGGACTTACATTAACTGAAGGTCATATCATTAGGAAAGTGAAAAGAGAAAAAGTTCGAGTTAATAGGCGAGTCATAATGACAAGAAGGAGACGTTTAAGCTTACTCTGGTGAAGCAGATGTAAAGCTGTACATGGAGCTAAAAGCAAGGGCTCCTATATTTTTATCAAAAAACAGACCAATTATCTTAGTAGCTCCTTGTTCTCTGGATTGTACAAGATAGAAGAGAGGCAGGAAAGGAAGCAGTGCCAGGCAAGAGGAGTCTAGACGAGGTCTTTTACTGTCTAGAAAGAGAAAAGGTCATCTCTTACTGTTATGGATGAAGTAGCAGCAGGAGTTGAGTGAGAGCGGCAAAGAGTGGTATGAACAGAGGAACGAACAGCGAGAGAAAGGACGGCGTCAAAGGTGCCTGACTCGTTATAAAGAGTCATACTAGTAGCACGGTGCCTTTACTGGTGATGGAGTCAGGAAAAAAGAACGGCTAAATCCGGCCGTGTGAAGTTTAAATTGCCAGCAACCGATTTGAGAAGAGACAAGGAAGGTCTCCAGAAATATGGCTTTGGGTGGCAGGATAAAAGCAGGTCGGGAGCAGAGAAGTAGATTGATTTCTCTCGTGCATCGTGGTGATATTTAGATGACATTTCAGGTATAACTGGTAGGGATGAAGCAAATAGCAAAATGCAAACCGTTACTTTCAGGAAAATGTAATACTAAAAATAAAAGTTGTTGAATATAGTAATAGATAAGATTAAAAACCAGAGCTCCAGGCAGTCCCACATAAGATGTGCCATTTGCCAGTCAAAACGCTCCCGCTGTGGTAGCCAGGTTTCACTTGTATTTTTAAAAAAGAATGAGAATGCTCTGTGTGTCCCAGAGGCCTTTGGGAGCTGAAGGTGTACGCGTTTCAGCACGGAGCGAACTGGCCAGCAAGATCTTGCAAAGGCAACTGCCAGAGGAAGACAAAGGAGCGTGTTTGTTTGTAGTCGGAGGCAAGGCAGAGCTTTGTGCACCAGCATGCCTGTTGGTTTCTGTGAGACACCACTGTAAATTCTCATTTAAATATTCTGCGGAACCAAAGCAGATGAGCTATTTGGAAAAACAGAAAGAAGCAAATATCAGCTGAAACTATTCAGGAATAAAAGGGGAGCATGATTTAGGCAGAATAAAATAGCAAATACTTTTTAATTGTAAATCATTTTTGCACTCAAAAGAGCATTGCCTAGATAGCCTGCATTATGAATAAACATACCTGAGTTTCTGAAGGATTTAATAATCTAACGTGAAGCTCCTACTAGCCCTCCAGGCAGAGGCTGGGCCTGTTGGGTCATGGTTTCATACCATCAAAGAGATAGATTTCATCTTTCAGATGTTGTTGTGCTCGCTTGATAAGAATTCAGCTTATTAAAAGGTGTTAAATAAGTTATGGGATAAAAATACTACAAGAAAAAAAAATGAATTTAAGATTGAAGGCTAAAAGGCAAAGTAAATATGGAAATAACATTTGGTGAACACATTCTGAGAACAGACCTCCGAGTTTATATACTGGAACAGATCACAGGGTAGCTCTGGATGGGTGATACAGCTTCACGGGCTGTGAGCTTGGCAGCAGCCGGTCAGGCAACACCCCGTGCTGCACATGTGGAATGTGCAGCTTTTGGCATGGAAGCTCAAATATTAAAACTGGCCCGTAAATCTAGTACAGTTTTCAGTGTTTAAGAATCTTATTTTATCTGGATTAAGGTCCTCTTCCCCTCTGGCACTGGAAGGTGTTTACGGCTGTAAAAACAAGAATTGCAAAACAGTGCCCTGACATCTACACGGACTCCTCCCGCCAAACATACAAGGTTTACTCTGCAGCTTAAATTAAAACAGAAAAAAAATCTGCCAGGGACGGTATGGCGTTTCTCAAAGAAGCACAGGAGAAGTCCAGGCAAATGGCAAATTAAACACAACACTCCAGATTTTAATTGTAATACTAAAAATCATTTTGCTTTACTGTGGCAGGAAAAGACAAGGTAAAGTTTTTGTTGTAAGTCCTAAGAAATCTTCAGGTGTTTTTAAGCCATGCACAAGTTCTGTTACAAAAAAATTAATAAAATCTATGGCTTATGGTCTGTGATCACTGACCACATTAAAGCCTGGACTAACGTAGCGCTCTCAGTCTTTGTCTACTGTCATCGTCCAACTCTT
>NW_010402136.1:6514-24699 GCF_000710305.1 Buceros rhinoceros silvestris
CTCTTTCCCCTTCAAAGGGTCACTCTCTCTTTTCTAGAGTTACTGTTCCTCTTGGTGCAAACTGCTCAGTTTCCATGCTGCAGATTTAACTTCATCTAACGGATTCCCCAATCCTTCTGCACTATGAAGAAACTTTAAAAAATACAAACAACAACAAAAATCCCCAAATAGATTTGAATTTAAGATGTTATGTTACCATTATGATCGAGAAAAAGGAGCGAGTAACTCTCTGTTACAGGTTATTTTGCTTTTATCCTGATGGCATGGAATTACGGATGGGGCCTGATCCTGCAGTTCTACGTGAGTAAAAGCCCTGTGAGAGTTGCCTTTAACACACCCTTGTAACTGTTTGGCTCTTTGGATTGTACGCTGGGGTGAACGCTTCCACACGTTACTGGAAGCGGGGACAGGACCCTTGGGAAGGCAGAAGAATGGAGCGTCCCTGTTATGGAAGCCTTGGCCACAGCATTTCTGTACAGAACACAGGAACAGCTACCGCAGCCTGCAAAGCTGTGATAAACCCTTTCTCGACAACAGCTCTGGAACTTCAGGCCTTCAGCAAAGAGCGTGCGGGTTCCTTGCAATGAAGGGTCGTTTTCAGCACCCCGTCATACACACACACCCATCACTCACACTCAAGTCCTCATACGCACTTTTACATTTGAACCACCAATTTTTCCTCCCCCCTTTCCTCTAGATCCATTTTTCCTGTCACTACAAGCGTACCTTATTGGTGCATCCTGCGTTTTGTACTTCTAGATTT
Organism: Buceros rhinoceros silvestris; assembly: GCF_000710305.1. Classification (NCBI taxonomy): domain Eukaryota; kingdom Metazoa; phylum Chordata; class Aves; order Bucerotiformes; family Bucerotidae; genus Buceros; species Buceros rhinoceros. The sequence continues at coordinate 7,278 of NW_010402136.1, forward strand.
CTCTGGCTAAAAAGTTACGATGCAAACTGATCGGAGAACAAAACATTAGAGAAGTTTTGCATTGGAAAAGGGCTGTGCGGCTGTTCTTGCTGCACCCTGAGCAAAGCAAGCAGCCAGCAAGCACTTCTGAGATGAACAGAGGCCAGCCCGAAGTCAATGCCACTGTCACGGATTTCAGTTGAAAGAGGGATTAAGGTTCAGACTCCTACCCCTGAAAATACCTCATCTAGAAACTCTGCAAGCTGGTCAGCTGCAGGTGTACTGAGGAGAAGGCAGAGGCGATGGCGGCGCGTCCCGCTCGGAGCAGGCACACGCGTTTCAGCACTTGTCACCGTTTCTGCATTATTCACAGTTCATGCCTATTCTCGCTTCTGTCTTTGCTTCCTCCCACCTCGATCCAAACGGGGAGCCGGAACAACTGTGAGGACCCACTGCAGGCTCATCAGGAATAATGAGATTGAAGGAGAAATGTTCTGGTTTACATTCTGTTGCCGCTCTGACCTCATTAAGGCCCTTTTGTTCTGGAACCTTAGCATCAGGACTTCCCTCTGGCCACAAAGCTGTCAAGTTCACTTACAGCTCAGTTGTAAGAAATGTAAATCAAAGCAAATAGTAAGCTATAGCTAAATCCTGCCCTAAAACACATATAAATTGTATTTGTATAGGAAATAAATCATACAAAAGGTGAAGCTTGCTCTGTGAAAGACCCAACCATTAAAATAATTTACTGGATATCTTTGATGTTCATTTTCTTCAGTTGTAACCATTCAGTGATCCATCAACTGCAGATAAAAGTTGTGCTGAAAGCTTTTGCTGAAATTATGAGAAGGAATGGAAGAATTAGAGACATAAGACTTCCACAGATGCCCTGTGTTGACATCCCTGTTTCCAGGCCCTATTAAATGGAGCAGCTCATTTCTCTGAGATGTTAAGGTTTCACAAGCTGTAATTTAGAAAAAGGAATTACAGAGCAAATCCTATTTCACTACCACTCCTCCTACCAAAAATTAAAATATTCACCTTATAGGAAATCCTACTCATCTATAATAAAATATTTCAACTGCTTTTAATTTAATCAACTGCTTTCTTGATTACTCAAGGAGCCACCCACGGCTTGAACTGTTTGTTTAAAGAGAACCTATCTTTCAGACTGCTGGGCAAGCTCAGCAATACCTGTCCGTCCTTTTTCAGCAGCCCAGCAGACACTGCTCTGTCGGGTTTTTCTGCCACCCCTTTCAGTTTGAAACTGAAATGGTTGTCTTTGCTTGACACAAAGAAAGGAATTACACAGTGATATTTATGGGTTTCCTATGTGGAGACTGAAGCCTCTTGGCCTCGCTTAAGACATGCAACATAACTCATACCTGCGTATCAACGTGGCTGCCAATTTCTGCTGAAAATCCTCTGACTGAGATTCTCTGCAGAAAATCAATTAAGAATTTGAATGGATTTGCAAAGCCAGATGGAAAGAGTAACAATGCCCTGGTCATAGCAAGAGCGTGCTCCACTCCAGAACAAGGAGCTGTCCTCGCCTTCTCCTGGGTCACCTTCCCCAGCCCGCTCTGTCGAAGGCGCAGGAGTTCTGTGTTTTCTGAAGCCGCGGCTGATCCTGTTCCAGTCTAATCAGGGATGACCTTCAGCTTTCTGGCACATGGATCTACCTTGGGCAACAATCAACTCTGCTGATTGAAACAAACCCTTCTATTCATACTGGAAACAAGTAGCGTTTGTAGTTGCTGATCCCATTTGTTGGGGCTTTACAGATACAATCTTACTCAGAAACGTGGGTATTTGGGGGTAGAGGTATAGTGAGTGTTGCCAACAGAGATCTGTTTAAATGATTGACAAAGCTACAAGTCACAGCACACTGCAGCGTCTAAGATCTATTCTAGAACTTCGAGCTAATACAGTATTTGACAAAACACAGCTGGTGTTCTGAATTTGTCTTTGGAAGAAGTATTTTTGTGCAAAATCTGAACCAAAATCAGACCTGTGTAGTCTAAGTAAAATGATATCCTTAGGTGTAATACTTCTACTGAACCTCTTTGGTCTCTTCATGGTAAGCCAGTACGATGGACTGTATGAACACACGTAAATCATTATTACGTCGGTGTTTACCACTGTCAATACACTAAATCTCTACTAAGATCCAGCAGGATGCAGACCATGGAGCTGCACTCTGAGCACATCCCCAGTCTGCAGTTTGCAACTGAAGTGTTAGACACCCCACGCACGTATACTTGTGATACCTGCTGAAAGAGGAGCCAACCCATCCTGCTGGTCAGGGTGCAACCTTATGATCACTTACCAGATTATCGAAAACCTGCCAGATTTCAAAACTGAAGAAGGGAACGGGGAGCATGAGAGCTGGATGCCCTTTCTAGCATTAGCCTGAGTTCACTTTGTGGTTTAGGCAAGCCAACTGGCTTCTGGATCACGGCCTGCGATATAAGCCAATATTTAAAGTAATACTCTCTGATTTTAAGAGAAGAATTACATTATTATAATCAAAAGTTACTCTGCAACACTATTTTTGAAGTAATGCTATCATTAATGAGCCAAAATCCAATGTGCAACTCTGGAGCCAGGAGCCAACATCCACCAATTTTCAGAGACCACGTCTGCGGTGTCACACTTGCTTCGGGCACAAGCTAATACCTGAGGTCACATTCTCATCACCCCCTCTGCCTGTGTATGTGTGCTGGGGCTCCAGCCCAGGACTAACCAGCTATCTTTCCATCACGGACATTCAGGCACAGGGTGGGAAACAATATTCATGCCCAGCACCACCTTCCCACTGAGCACTCTCCTTTACATCACATGGACCCTTTTTATGAGACCTGAGGTATCAAAGACAACAGAGTTCCTCTAGGTCCTGTTTCCAAATACAATATGAGATGTGGAGCTTTAACCTGCCCACAGACCTTACACCTCAGCAGCTGGAAAATCACTGGTCTTATGTGTGTCCTCCAACTGCAGACAACTGGAGATACATTTCACACTGATTCTGATGTTCCACCTTGCTTAGAGAGAACCTGCTTTTAATGAAGTACCTGTAACGTCACTGTGGAGTTTTTGTGTTCTCCTTAACCCGAGCCCAACAGCCCAACTCAAAACCACTGTATGTATCAAACCTAGTGTTTGGTCAGCAACGTTCCTCGAGCTCGGGGGCTCTGAGCAGTGGTCAGCAGCCAGGCAGTGCAGAAACATCTCCTGAGCTGTGCTATCTGGACCGTTCCTGCCTCTTGTAATTACCTCTACTCAAAGACGTCTGCCAAATTCTTCCCAGTGGACATATGGGCTCAGCAGGTAGGAACAGGCCAAAAGTGCTTTTCTTGCACTGACGTCAGTGGGGGAAGTATGACTGAATTCACCTCCCGTGAAAATTAAATATTACCTGACCTCTGCCTTTTTCCGAGAGTACAGTAGCTTGGCCTAGTTATTTCTACAGCTTCTTGAGAAATCCTCATGCTTTTTGCTCCAAATAGAAAGTGTCTTTACAGTTAATTAGAAGATAATACTAGTCAGCTTCTGCTAATTATTTGTATTTTTGCTTAACGCTTATAAATCTACTTGTTCAGGTATTATTACAAGCTAATATTTGTCTTGTAACATGCATTAGTCATTACAATTAGCAAGTAGAAATAGATTAGTCATGCGCAAACAATCTCGTAAATGAAGTATTTATGCCCCCTTTGGGGATGGAAAGGAAGGTAATTTGAGCCCTTCGTGATTATCAAGGGAAACCTGACTTGTCTCTTCTGTTCACATCATTGCTCAGGATTTCTTTTTGGGCAAACTAACTGTATGTGGGATTCCTTTAAAGTCCAGTAGCACCACTAGAAGCTGTGTTAATGATTTAACGAAAACAACTGGGCGTTACCTGTTCCTAAGAGTGCTAGGCTGCATCATGCAAGTGTCGCTCTTCGCTTTCAACGACCTTCCCAGTTAATGTATCTGCTTCTCCTGTGGCTGAAGAGACCCTCCTTTCACATATACGGACTGAGATGTTTTATCTGAGCAGTGAACAAGAACAATTATCCACATACTTAGGGCTTCTATCAGGCCTCTCTGAGAAAGGAAGACTGAGGATTACAGAACTGGATTGAAGGCTGGGACGTCACCATAACCCGTGTCAATGTGTCACCAGCGGCATGCAGCAGGTCAGGCATGCAGCAGATCAGGCAGCTCCCTGCAAGACTACTCAAAGCAAACCCAGGCTGTGATCATGAACTCCCAGGTGCACCTCCCAAGAAAAAGGTTATGCAACGAGCTGATCAAAAATGCTCGTCCCCAAGTTTGCTTAGAGGAGCTGCAAAAGGAGAGGGACTGCAGAAGTCCATCATGAGGCAGCCTATTGCTTTTTATTCCGTTTGCCAGTGGCTCTTCTTTGTCACTTCACCTCAAAATTTCTTCCTGCTTGTTTCCAATTTGACAAGCCACTCAAAAAAACCCCTCAGTCTTTGTGTCTCTTTCGAAATGAAAGTCTCTTTTGAAATGATTAGACTAAGACAATACATGAGGTCATTTTAAAACGAAACTACTAATCCATTTCCCGTCAGTCAATCTAACAGCCGCGTTAGTGTGTCACGTCCTTCACTGCTCGTCCCCACGGAGCACAGGTAAGTGCACCGTTCTGTGACAAGTCACCCCCTTCACACCCAGGCCTCTGCACCTTCTTTTTGTCCCTCTAAGATTTGCAATGACAAATCAAACAACTCACAGCTCTTCCTCAAGGAAGCATCTTCTCTAGCTAAAGAAGCCGTCAAGCTTCCTGAAGGAAGTTGGGAAAAAGGGAATATTTGTTGCTGTGTTTAGCATGATTATAGAAATAGGTCACATATTGTTTCTGAAAGAAATGGATCACCCGTGTACAGGCCCCCACAACTCCTCCTGGTCTCCCTCCCTCCACCCCCGTACGCAGCGCTTGAAGCATTCCAACATCCTTGCCAAATTCCCTCACAAATACTTTAATTCTTTACGTGCATGTCTCATTCCATCTGTTCCACATGCTCTTTATGCCATTTACATTCATTGGCAGAGTCTGTGAGATGACACCACACATGATAAATTTGCCGTGTTTTAAAGCGGCTTAGGTATCGCGTAAGGGAAAAATGCGGAGCAGCTCGAGGTCTGTGGTTTTCTCCTCAAGATCGGGTTAATTCTGCTACAGGGCAAACTGCACGGGAGCGTCACCAGCAGGTCTGCAGGTCAGCGAGGCTGGGCCTGCGAAACACAACATCATGCCTTCAGGTTCAGGAGAAGATAAAAAGGCTCTCCTTTGCAGGGTTTATGAAGAGACTGCATGTAAAAGAGATTTTGGGCCCAAATAAACAACACAGAAAAGGCAAACGTGATGCAAAGGAGGAATAAAGGAGAGCGGCGCTCAGTGGGGAAGGTGTTAGGCAGGTGCATTGGTGTTGCTCATAAAGCAAACGCGATCTGCCTGATCCTTCGCCACAGGAGGACACCACAAAAACTGGTCACAAACTGAGAGTCTTTGGGCTCTGCCTTTGGGAAACCTGTGGCTGGTTTGGGGGTTTTTCAGTTTGGTCATCCCAGCCCACAACCAGCTGTAAGCCTGTCTCGGGACACAGAGAGGGGCCGCTGCAAACGTCTGTTGGACACAGAGTTAAAGGCGGCTTCCAGAATAAGACTAGGGAGGAAAAAAAAAAACAAACCCTTTTCAGGCTTCAATGCAGGGACATTTGTAGAACCAAAACACAGATCAGCTGTGTGTTTGGCCACAAGCCTTAAACTCCTTGAACAAATTACATGAAAGGCTCAAGCCTTGAAATTTCAATTCTCTTCTAAGTGCTGGAGACCAAATCTTTTCTTTCACCTCCATGGGAGTACCTCAGAAAAAAGAAACATGCAACTTAAAGGATACCTCTGAGTCCAACAGAGATTCAGCTCCAAAGCACCACAAAAGCTGAAGCTCAGCACGGCCCGCCCTGTGGACGACAGCGTACGGCACCGGCAGTACCCCTGCAGACACACCGGCGTGTCCTCTCACAAGCAGAAAGGTACCCTGGCACTTACGGCAGCAAGCTGAAGTGCTAGTGATCGATGTTAAAGTGTCCATTTCTCAGACCATTATGCAATGTAATTACTTTATTATTAAGATGTTGTGAAAACACATACTGTATTTCATCAGAGGTCAGTCAACAGTTCTAACCTTCCCTTTTCCCCAAGTGAGACATCACAGCTTGCTTACCCGGCAAGACGGATTGCTCAATCTTTACCTCCCCATTTCTTTACATTCCTTTCCTCATCTAATTTTTCCTGTTTAGCTTGTGTGCTCTACCCAATACCCTGTTATCGTCTACCCCATCTCTCTCTTTCTTCCCTGTTATTACTACACTGCCTTTAATGTCTTCCCGCTCCCCTTTGTTGCCAAGCTGTAGTTTTCATCTGCTGTGAAAACGTTTGATTCAAACAGTCCATTGTTTCTCCTGCAAAAGAATCATCATCTAAAACAACCTGCATGTGCTGGAGCAAAAGCAGTGAAGGAAAGGCTGCCATTCCCTGCTCGTTCTCGCTGCTGGAAGCCTTGTAGGGGACTGCATAGCAAATGAGAATCCAGAAAGATAACCAGCTGCCACTGTCTTGCATGGGAAGGGAGCTTGAGAGAGCCTTTAGAGCACGGCATTGGATTTTGGGTGCAGACTTTTTCATGCTGAGGAAAAATAAGAGCTAGATTCTCCATTATCCAAACACTCCATCCTCTGTACAGGTGCCAAGCCGACCTCGAATAATGTCTTTGATTCCTGACCACTTCATACCTTCCTGTTAAACAGCAGAGAAGGATTAAGAGCCTGAGGTGATGGCGTGAATTCAACACCGTATTTAGTGAGTTTGGTCTAAACCTGAGAGCTATCAGGGGTGTTAATCTGACAGGGAAAGACTCGAGGGATAGATTTACAACGGACTTTGGCTGATGTGTCACCCCAGCCAAAGGAAGACACTGTTCGGCCGGAATGGTGCACAGCACAGGCATTCACGGAGAACGTTTGGCTCCTCAGCAAGACAGTCCCAGAGACAGTGTGCTGCTCCCAGCACAGCCAGGGAAACACTCTGAAGCGAGGCGTATGCATGAAGTGTCTTCCTTCGGCAGGGCTGTACACCTCTTGTTCTCAGACACAAACTGCTGCCTTCCTGGGCACCTTTGCTCACCTCCGACACCGCTGGATCCCCAGCTAAGCACATTCTCCTCAAGTTTAGGTACCTAAGGTCAGCCTTTCAGAAAGTGTTCTCTTAAGATGCTGGGGTAACGTCCCCTTTTAATACAGTGACAAGGAAGTGGGAGACATCTGCCTAAGGAGGTTCAAACCCACATCTCCCATGAAAATGACCTAACTCCTAAATTACAGGGTGTTCTAGGTGGAGCGTTCTCCACCCGCCCTTTGATGATAGTCCATGTGCAGCAGAGTAAGACACACTGGGCAAAAGAGGAGAATTATTAAAGCTTAAGGATTAAGGCACAGACTTCTTTTGCCTTGTTGTATCACTAACTGCTTTACCTAACGACATCACACAAGTGCCTGTGCAAAAGCAGCTCTTTGATCCACAGAACCACTAAAACTTCAGTGAATCTGCTCATCTCACAAATTTCACTGACCCACAAGTTAATTTCCCTTCTAACATTGTTATTTCATCCTTTAGATTTTCTTCCCTTCCTTTAGGTGCCTATTGTCTTAGCTAATTACTGTGTTCTCTTTACATTTGAACATTGAAACCATACGATATGCTGCTTGCATAATGGTGGAGAGAGAAATCATCTCATCAGTTCATTCAGTGAGCCCTCGGGGGAAGAAAAGTAGGAGGATGGGATACAGTAAATGATCGAATTCAGTAAAACCATCCAGGTAAGTATGTCCTACCAGCTCCATCTCATCAAATTTAAGTTATTCTACATTACAAGAGACTCCCTCATTTTACATTTTCCCTTCTTTCCAGGCAGATTGGAAATTTTCACTTCTTCACATCATAAAGCATCACAGAACCACATGTTATACAAGGTATGTATAATTTAATGATTTCTTACACTAGTTTTGTGACCTTACATTTGGGAGTCAGTACCACTTGAGAATGCCAACTATGAGAAGTATTTCCTATTCCCCACCTAGGCTGCCAAGCATATATACAAGCAGAGAAAAACAGGTGAGAAAAGTCCCCAATACAAACGTGTCCACAAAATCACAGCCAATGCAGAACAAACTGCCGTGCTCTGGGCACTGTATTTGTTGTAAATGGGATGAGGTGGAAACAAAGGATGTGCTTTTGCTGAAACATTCAAAGCTTTCTTAAAGGAGAAAAAGAATCTTTGTTTAAAAGCTGTGTGTCCTCCACATAATTCTAATGAAAAAATAAATATGGAATAAAATCACTATCGAAGTGGCTTATAAGTTCATTGGTGTTTTTCATTTACGAGCGAAATGCCGGGAGCTGGAAACAGCAAGAGCAGTTACCGTCATCAGTTCAGCATCTCCTGTGTTTTAGGTATAAAAAAGTCTTCTAAAGAGTGGAGGAACTGGTCATGCGTACAGCAGGCAGAGGAGAAACAAGAGCCGTCAGTTAGAAGAGGAAGAGAAGCTGCAGCGTGGGGACAACACGGTGTGCGCTCACATTAAGCACCAGCCACACGGTGAACCGAGTTAAATAATTCTGAGTCACAATCCCAGTGGGACAGGGGCCAGAGGGGTGAAAGGAAGGGAACACATTTCAGCTGTGATTCAAGAAGTCCTGGAATCCTTCCTGACCTGCTGGGTCGGAATTTCTGACTTGACACCCTGCCTTGACTCAGGATAGGAAACTGTATCCTAACTGCAGGTTTCTTTTTATAGAGGGAACTTCACTGCCAACTTCCTTCAGAGCACAAGTTCATTCCTCATTCTCTTTAAGAAACACACCAACCACAGGACCGAGCGCAAGAAAACGTGACCTCTGTTCCGCCAAATACAACACAATGTCTTTATCCAAAAAGCAAACAAGAGGCCCGAGGCTGGTCTTTCTTACCCACCTCAGTAAATACAGGGTGTGCTGAGGGTTTTTAAAGGAAGCTGCTGATCTTGCTCCACCTCCTTCTGCCCCTTTAAACTTGGCCAACATGAAAGGACAGCGATATGGTCCAAGAAATGCTTGCCAGGATTAGAGGATAAATTCGAGATTTCTGGTGTAATGCAGTAACAGGCAGGGGATGGGAAAATACGCACCAGCAGCAACATTCATCGCAAGGATTTTCACAGAACTGATTACAGTGATCGGCCGTGCCGGAGCGTCAGACAGGGCAACTTCGAGCTGACCTGGGGCCACTGGAACTGTTACCTTTGCAAACTCCGGAATGCAGGGTCTGAGATGTGCTCTAGCTTTGGTCTGATTACACCTTAAAAAGGGGAAGGTTTAAAAGAACTGTGTGCCCTTTCGTACTATTTTGTAATTTAAAAGGATAGTTTGATTCTTTCGGTGTTTCCACTGAATGGAAGAGATTGATATTGCATTAAAAAAACCAACACCTAAATTACGTAAGCAAAGCAATACCTCTGAGAACATTTTTTTGGAGCTGAGACAGCACCTCCTCTTTTAAAAAACCCCACATATTTAAAATCAACATTGACCATTGGATCCCACTGTATCTTATATACAGTTTTTTGAGTGAATGATTAGTGCCTGAACAAGTGATATTAATTAATCTTCCCATTTCCTTCTTACTGCAGTTTATCTTCAGGTCTATGAAGAGGACAAAGTGAGCAGGCAGGTTCCAGCTCTCGGCATCCAATTTGGGTTTGAAGGAAATGCAGGTATTAAGTGACTTGCCCAAGGTTATGAAAAAAATTACAGAGAAACAACCGAACACAGAAGCCGTAGAACCAAAGAACCAAGTCAAAGTCTGAAACTGAAAGGCCTTTTGTCCCATCTGAGAAATTTAAAAATAACATCCCCATAAAGATCAAAACTCCAGACAAAGGTGTAGGTGATTCTATACTTTGAGTTTTCTGTTCTATAAAGGAAATTAGTTTTAAGTAGTCAGCCAGAAATGTAAGAGCAAGTTAGTAACAAGATGCAACAGAAGTCTTCTACTCTTCCTACAGAACACAAACTCTGTGGGGTCATGGAATAACATCTGTCTTCCAAAAGGATCTGGATTCTCCTCACTGCCGTCCAGTGCAGTTACCGTGTGAAACTGCCTCTGCTGCAGTTTGGAGAAACAAGCTTCTGCCGCACCGTTTAAACACAGGTAAAACGTATCCCTTTGGCTTTTGTTCGTTGTATTTTGTAACCAAGATCTCGGCATCTAGCGACTGATCTACACAGACAATCAGCTCATGGGCATGGCCTTGACAAAATGAGACTAAAGCATACCAGACGGACAGGAGGGCAAGGTCTTGTTACCAGAAAAATTCGAGCAACTGCCCTCAGCAGCATATAACATTTAGTCCTTCCTTCTGTTCGCAAAGCGTGAAGAGTCCAAGTGTTGCGGATTTGCTTCCTGTGCTCCCTGAGACAACTTCAGTCTTTGCAACAGGAGAAATAACCCTTGAAAGCTGCTAAAATACTTGGACTAACGTGGCCCAGCTCCGCTCGTGTTCAGAGGGCTGCCAGGTGCTCAGCTCTCGTTTTAACAAAAAGTGGATGTCAAAACTTCACCCTGTATCTTTATTTGCCACATCTGACACGGAAATCTGAACTAGATGACAGTCTTCTCCTCCCTCTTCTTCTCAAGTATAGTGTTTTACAGAAGAAAAGGAAATAGATTTGAACATGGCTGAACAAAAATTTCTGCTGGAAATTTCTACCAAAACACATTTTCACTGCTGCATGTGATTTTTTTATTTGTTTTTTCACACTTTCTTAGGCACAGACACACATCTAGAAATGTATTTGTAGGACTCTTTACAGACAAAAATCAAAACACACCTAGGTGAGATTTGGGGGTTTCTTCCAATTAATATTCACTGTTGCTGTTCCGTTAGATTTATTCATTCTAATTAGCAGTGATTTAGAGAGAAAATCCTTCTTGCATTGCCTCAAGGCACACAGAAACAGCAACTGGTACTGGCTTTAACACATTCTTCCTACGCAGGGGAAGGAACCTTCCCCGGCACAAACACCGGCAGGATTCGCATCCACTTCATCCTGAGGGTCTCCTCCCTGCAGAATTTTTCCCCAGTATCTTAAGCATGTGACAGAAGGGACGGGTTGGAGGGACCAGCCACCCGCTCCTCGCAGCTGCTGATGGAAGGAGACACAAGCACCTTTCAGGCAGCACTATCGGGACACCAATTCGTCCTGCCTGCCAGTTAGAGCCCTGCACATAACGCAGACTGCAGCGATGGTTTCAGTGGCAAACTTGAGCTGGTGGGTTTGCAGAGTTATCACCTCTCACTCAATTCAGGGAAGAGAAACTAGTCACAGAACTGTGCCAACCCTCGCCAAAATAGCAGCTTCTCCAGCAGACCACAGCCTGTTCTCAAGCATCGCAAGACAATTTTCTGATCACGCAAGAACCCTCTTAAAATGGATGGCTGCTCCCAGCACGACTTCAATCTTTGTCCATCTTTTGGCCCTGGGCACTCCAGGTAAATCGGGGGAATATTCTTCCCTCTGGCCTGTTCTGTGGTGTCTGAACGGAGCCCGCACATGGAGCTCCCGTAGACGTCAGTGGAAGGTTTATGCATGAAATGAATGCAGAAAGGCAGCTGAAATCTGCTCTGCGGCGAAGGCATCTGCATTGCAGATTGGAGAGGAAAATTTTGCCCTAAGTGCCAAATCTCATCTTCTAAGAGCAAAACTATTTTTGTTTTATACAAGTGTAGAAAATGATCATTGGGTAATATTGAACAGAGTAGTTTAAAAGTTTTTTTAAAATGAAGTAACATTCCATCCATGCAAAGAATTTTAAAAGTACTTTAATTTTTTAAATTGTTCTTAAAAACGCTCTTGTTCCCACATGTAAGACTGACAGTAACAACACAGAGAATATGTATTTATTTACTTGCTAATTTTCAAAACAACTTGGAAAACCTAAGCTGATGCACGGGACTAACTTCATGACTGATGTGGTGAAAGACGGCGCTGTTCGGGAACAACCGATAACCCACAGAGCTGGCAGAGATTCTATTTCGATAGGAACGGTGTATAGACATGGCGGTATGGCAGCACTTCATGGCCGTTTCAGCCAAGAAAAGAATGCCTTGTGAAATTCCTATGTTGAAATTACAGGCAAGAATCTAGATGCGGGTCAGCACATCCTCCCTCCCTCAAATATTGGACTAAATTTCAGATTTAACGCATTTGGCCAAGACTATCCCAGGGGCCATGGGACATTTCGTTCCATCTTTATTGCAGCCACTGGAGTTTGAAAAATGAGCAGTGGGAAAATAAAAAGCTTTCTTTTTCTTTTATTCATACACTAGACAATGCTTTTCCCTTCCCTCCCCCGCCACCCCCCTTAATGATAAATCCAACATGCAATTTTCTGCCGTTTCAAAGCCCAGGTTAAGTACAGGTTTAACAACACTCTTACACTGAGTGGGTACATTTACTGATACACCTGATGATCTGAAAAATAGGTGCTTACACTTAAAGTAAGTATAGGGGAAGCTTTGTGTGATGTTTCGGCTGGAAATGGCTCTCCTCAGCAGCAATACGTTTTGTAGCGATGGCTTGGAATGAAGAGCGAGGCGATGGAGCGGTAGAACAGACAGGCTGGGCAGTGTCGATGACTGCAGCACCCAAGAACTTGCTCTGGCAGGTAAACTGCTTTTCGAAATTGAACGTCCTGAGTCCATACAAGAAGCTTTAGCCTCAACTGCAACACCAAGCAATCTCTGAGAAGAGAGATAAAGGACAGCCGGGTTTGGGGCACACAAGACAATGCTTCAAGCAGTCCTATGACTCGATTTTCATCCATTTGAACGTGGCAATGCCTTTAACCTGCATCAACGGTAAAAGATTTCACATATTTATAAACTGCTGCATGTGAGCAGCCATCTCTACCTGACCCCAAGAAATCTCAGAAGATTTTTATACGGGCAGTCAAGTCTGTGAATTGTAACTTACTCTGGGATCTACTCCGCACACTAGCGTACCCAGCAACGCAGCAAACGAGACCACAGAGCCAAACCGTTTTGCTTTGCACTAGTGCTCCACAATACTGCTTTTCACCACTGGGCTTTCTGCTCTCTCTTGCTCTAGCTATACTTTACACAGATACTCCTCCCAACAACCCCTCTGTTAACTGGTGTGGATGAGGTAGACAATGACTTAACCTGAGATTTGATGTAACAGTAAATGAAATCTGGCCCTGACATCAAAAGCATTTTAAGGAAGGGACATTGTCTTAATTATTGCCTGTAAACAATTCATCTGTTCCCCTGAAAAAAGGTTTGAAACAAGTGTTCAGTGTACAATTTCAGACGATGGGATCCAGTCACGCTTCTGTTTGAGACGGCACTTCACCATCCGTACCGTGATCGTCCCTGGTACGTACACCGTAAACTGTCAATTAATGAGCAGATGAGTAAGACCCACCTATCAGCCCGGCATTGGCTGTACTCCTCTATCCAGAGAAACGATTACCTCACTATCTGCTTCAGAAAATGAGAACAAGAGAAAACCCAAACCCGCCCTGACACACTTGTTTTGAACGCGGTGGGCATTTCTTCCCTCCTGTATCCATACAGTTAGATCATGCTCTTTTTTCATCAGGTTACAGTACATTTCACTCTGTCAGCATGACATAATTTGCAACAGAGTGATATATCTCCCTTGCTGAAATAAAGGATCTTCTCACACTACTTAACAAAGGCCTGATTCTAATCACATTCATCACTATTCAGTTCTGAAATCTGCTGGAATATTTACATTAAGTAAAACAAAGTGATCTGAACAGACAATCTGAAAGGGAAAAACAAGCTTTAAAGATTAAGAAACCGACTGTAGGCAGGTTCGGAACAGAACCTGGCAGACCTTTAAAGTTGCCATTTAAACTCTTTACTTACGGTAGTATCTCTTTCAAAGACTTAGCAAGGAAAAAACACTTTGAAAGAGACAAATCACCGTTTAATTATGGTCAGATGACTTAGGAAATACTTACATGCTTAGCCTTTCATTTGGTTCAGGAATGATAGATGTTTTATATGAATTGTGCTTCGTGAGTGAGGCAATGAATAAGGAGGTGTGGGAGACTTTTCTTGCAGTTAATACAATCACTGTTTTGGACGGGCTCGCTGTATGCCTTTCTTACATAGGAATATTCCTCTTTTAGAGCCAAGATAATCTGGGAGTGTGTCCTAGTAATAACGGCTAAATTTGCACTATGCCTGTAACCAATATGTGTATTTTGTAAGAAAACCAATTCGTGAATGAGAATGACCAAATATATTCTTGTGTCATCCATACACAAACTTGTGAATTCATACACTTAATTTAATTGAATGCTACAATAACACCTTTTCTGCGAAATAGTCCTTAAGTTCTTTGCAAGCACCAATTATCTGATGGTGTCGAGAGTACTGTCCTCATTCCACATGCGTGGACACTGAAAAGCAAAGCCACGCAAGACTTGCATGACCAAAGGTGGATTAACTAGTTATCTTAAGCTCAGAAAAAAGGGAGTGGAGAGATTTAAATCCTGAGTGTACAGATAAAATGGATGAAAGAGTATTATTTACTGTTTCTCGCATTTCAAGAATCAAGGAGCCAGAGCAAAGAAATCTGATAAATCAATTTAAAAACAGACAGAACAAAGATTTTTCTTCCTAAGTGAAACTGTGGAGTTCATTGATGCAGGATGTTGTGGGAGCACTAGGATTTGAAAGGACTTAAGCTATTTCCTGGAGGACTGATGCACTGATAGTTATTAAACGTGGTGGTTTGTGTGCGTCCCTCGTGTAAGGATACACCATAAACTGCCAACTGCAAGGAGCCAGGAGGGTATCAAAGCAGGACCTTATCCTAAGCATAGTCTATACGCAGCTCCAGTGCACCCAGCGTGACAGTTACTGGTTTGGTATTATTCCTGAGCCATACACACAAACGCACACAGAAGCCAGGTGAGCAGCCCTGACAGTCCCAAAGAGTTTTCAAATAAGAGTTCCTACTTTGACTAGGAGTCGAGGGCTCGTCATGGATACAAATCCATGTACCAAAGCCTCAGAAGGATGTCTGGGCTCTGATCGAGTCCACAGCATGACCCTGGCTTTCACATCCTGGCCCTGACACAGAAGCAGCCAAAATACCACACAAAGCATCAACCTGAAATTTCAAGGCAATTGAATCACTTTCCAAACAATAATAATCTTTATATTCACGGCTTCTAACCCAAAATTCACCTTTCTCCATTTTGTCATTCTCTCCTTTTCTCCCTTAGCCTGTGTCTACATTCTTTGGGTGGGAATGAACAAACCATCAGAACTGGCCAGAAACAGTATGTAGAACTCGCCCACCTGAATACAGAGACCCAGCAAGTATTTCCTCCCCAACCTCTGTTCTGAAGAGCTTCATTCCTTAGAGAGGAAGGAAGACCCCCGGTTCCAAGGAAGAAATGGTTCTGTAAGCCCTGCCTTTTTTATCGAGCCCAGCTTGGCCCACTTCAGAGAAATCCTCCTCCCAGCAGCCCCTCCGAGAATACCTTGTGTCCAGCACTCAGGCAGAAGAAACTCTGCGACTGCAGTCTGCTCGCTCTGAACTTTCGACCCCGTTTGTATACTCTGATTACTGGAACCAGGATTATCTCCACGACCTACTTTCTAGTCTGTTTTCCTGCTGCACAGTGATATGGCCCAAGTGCTACTCGATGCTGTAGTTTTCACGTGGCAGGAATCGTTCAAGTGCCACACTAAAACTTGTATGTAAGGGAACAGCGCTCATGAACTCTGTACAGATGCACAACTATTATTTCACACAAAGCAGCCAGTAAAAAGTAAGTTTCCTGCTGCTGGAAGGTCCCAAGGCGTTGCAGTAAACAGTTTTTGTGTAGTTCTCTGTTGCTCATCGACCCTGAAGTCAGAGAAGAGAGAACAAAGCCAAGCAGAATGTTCCTCGTGGCTGTATTAATTAAGCAGCTGTTCCGGTGGGATCAGGATGCGTGTGCCCTTCTCCAGAGGCAAATGCATGTTCTGTCCTTGATGAACGGCAAAGTATTGTCAGTACCATGTGCAACCGCCGGAATAATGACTACCTCTGCAGCGAGGTACCCTCCATCCGACCTGGCTCAGTGATGAATTCTCATCCTTCCCGTTGTATATGGATAAACCTTTGAAAGCTGAAGCTGTCCTCAGATTGCTCTGCCCTCTTAAGTTCATCATCTCAGACACCTCGAACCCTGCTCTGAGCAGTGGTGCCGTTCGCTGTGGTCCTGCCTTCAGCAACGTACAGGTATGAAACCAGTAAGTTTGCTCTTTGTAAGACCAAACTTACCAGTGAGATACACTGTAAGAGAGGTGGTAGTTCCACCCCTTCTGGGTTGCTGTACTTTGCTGCCTCAGCTCTTGAATTCCTTTCACAAACCGGACTGTAAATAACAGATTGTGTCAAAATTCCCAGTGAAAGATTACAAAAGCCTCTTCTGATTCAAACAAAGACTATAGACACTTTACATCATAACCCACTGCCACATACCATGGAGGTTAGAAATCAGAGAGGGCACGTACCTGTGCCACTGCATAAGCGTGATGCTTGATGGTACCCTGCTGGAATTAGTGGAATTACATTGGCAGAGAGAAAAAAGATCAGGCACAAACTGTTTTTGCTACGAGGGCTTGCTTTGGTCACGCTACGCAATGAGTGGATTCTCTGTGCCCCAGCCATATCTTCAATATATAAACATGTAATCACAGGTCTGCTGAAATCTTTGGGGCAGGCAGCAGGAGCTGACCCAGCAGAGCTAGGCACTGCCACTTGACTGGCAGGTTCGAACTGACATCTCCTCTATTTTAAGTTTCTCTTTGATATCAGTACAGCAGAGTTTTCCCTTGTAATTCTCGGTATAGTTTTAATGAGTGTCTGAACAGCTTCCATCCAGCAGCTTATCTCTACACTACTGCTGCTTGACTGGACTGTGGAAGTCGAGATAAAGCCACTAGCAGGAGGTCCACTGCCTCATGGCCATCGGCCTCAACAATTAACAAGTAGGAAAAAGGAAAACAAACCCCGAGCCAGGCTGAAGACTCCTCGTGCAGGGACAGCTTCTCATATGGTGCGGCATCCAGCCACACAGTTTTCATCCTGTGTTAGGAGACGCCTCTTTCTTCCCCAGAAGTTTCTCCATTCCCTAATACTACGTAGTTGCTGCATCTCCTGCCAGATTGCTGAACCCCTCTGCAGTCCCTCCCACGCCAGCCTGAACCCCCTGACCCATTTCTTTAGCCCATGATCTTCCCCCCCAGTGCTTTTGCTGCCACATTTCCTACAAGCAACG
>NW_010402137.1:0-4413 GCF_000710305.1 Buceros rhinoceros silvestris
ATGAGGAAGCTGCCGCGCCAGCCAAATATGCCAAAGAAGATCTGGTTCACGGGCGCCAGAGTGGAGAGGAAGACGGGGCTGCCCGCCATGGCCAGCCCGTTAGCCAGGGGACGCCTCTTGAAGAAGTACTTGCCGATCATGGTTAAGGCTGGGTTCAAGTTAAACGCGAGTCCGAGGCCTGGAGGAGAGGAGGGACTATGAAACAGCCATCGGGCTTTACACAAATTCATCACAGACATTCCCGTGTAATTACTGGGTCTAAGCTGCTCCTCTCGCTGCCTTGGGACAGGCCTCGCCTCCGCTGCAGCCCCGTTAGGGCAGAGCCCTCACTTACCCCCTACGACCCCCACGCAGAAGTAGAGCTCCTCCACCGTGTTGCAGAAAGAGGCTGCGATCAAGCCGCAGCCAGAGAGGCACCCGCCCACGATCATGACGGGCCGGCTGCCGTACTTGTTCACCAGGATGCTGCTGATGGGACCTGGGGAGGCAAAGGAGATAGGCCCAGAGATGGGTTATCTGTGCACGAGACACAAAACAGATGCACGCAAGCGCGCTGGAGGTTTATCAACACCGGCTCCTGGCTTTCACACAGAGACACTTCACCCAGAGAGGGCACTGGGGGAAGGGGAAAGGACGGGAGATTCAGAGGCAGCTGGAGATAACAGACCAACATTAGGTTAGAGCACAGAGAGCAGAGTCTTCTCTGAGCAAGCCGCCTTCTGCGGGCTGAACCAGGAGCTGCCTGGGCATGAGCTTCCCCCCAGGAACAGGGGTTTGGGACCAGGCGGAGCCACCTGCCCTGCACAGTGCTCCTCGGGCTGGGGTCTCATCAGCAAAGCAAGCAAGGAGCAACTGCTCTCTCCAGGGAGGGGTTTCTGATTGAGACCAAAGCTGTCAAGAATCAGCTTTGATGGGCACAGGTGAAGTTCCCAAGGGCTTGCTGGAGGAGCAGCACCCACTGGACTGCCCAGGGAGAAGGGGTGCTTCTGTTTTCACTGCTCCCCCTGAGGCAGGGGGAGCCCAATTGCTCTGCACGTCTGTATTTCAAGTGCTTCATTATCAAGAGCTTTAATCCAAAGCAAACAGTGATTAGATACTGCCAGCATGCTCTACAGATACTAAAATGTATTTAAATACACTGAATGAACATCCATTGAATATTAACAGACCTAGTTTTGCCATTAACAGACAGCGAGGTTGTCAACATGTTATTCATGGGTCCTCAGACTCTACTTGACCTTTTTGCCCAGTTTAAACAAAGCCTGCAGAAGGCTGCAGAAGCCCAGCTGCCGCAGAAGCTGCCCCCAGCCCCACGGCATCCCACTCTCTGCAGCCACTGTGGTGCTTACGTGCCAGCGCTGCTGCACCAGTGGCTCCAGCCTGATGCCACCAGCAGTCAGGAAAGGACCATGGCTTTGGTCCTGGGAGAGGCAGCAGCATGTCCCAGGGGCTGTCACATCACCCCAAGCCCCACACACATCCCCAGAGTGCTCAGCACTTTGCAACACATGTACCTTGAACTCAGGCAATGTGATGGCCCTGAGCAGTCAGGAAAGGACCATGGCTTTGGTCCTGGGAGAGGCAGCAGCATGTCCCAGGGGCTGTCACATCACCCCAAGCCCCACACACATCCCCAGAGTGCTCAGCACTTTGCAACACATGTACCTTGAACTCAGGCAATGTGATGGCCCTGGACAGAGTCGAAAGGCAGCAGTAGCCTTTCCTCTGGAAACCCAGCCCAGAGCAGCGGGATCCAAGATCAGCTCACAGAACATGCCCTGGTAGAACTCAACCCTTTTTTTATCTTTTAATGAAAAAATTTCACACCCACTCCTGTCTTATCAGTTCACATGAAGCATTTCTGATGAAACATTAGTTGACCTGTTTTGATTACTCACACTGGTGAAAAAAGCATGAAGCACTGGAACCAGAGTCCTCCCTAATCCTAAGGTGGAGCTGAGAAAGGGGCTTTTGAGTTCATTGCAGCCATGTACCCACAGTGACTGCAGGACATGCTGCTCCACCACCCCCAGCCCTGCCCGGGACAGGAGCTTCCCCGCTCTGCAAGACACCATCTACCCAGGATGGTTTGCCAGAGCACGAGCTACTTTTTTAGCCTCCAAGCAAGCACTCGGCTCCTGCAGGAAGGTGCCCTGGCAAACAGGGAGAACAGAACGAAGCTGTGACTGCTCCAGCACAATTCTGACCCTGCAAAGTCTGGGCTCAGGCTGCAGGAGCCCTGGCACACGTGAGTGGGGCAGAGGCTCGGGTGCCCTGGCAAACAGGGAGAACAGAACGAAGCTGTGACTGCTCCAGCACAATTCTGACCCTGCAAAGTCTGGGCTCAGGCTGCAGGAGCCCTGGAACACGTGAGTGGGGCAGAGGCTCGTCCCTGAGCTCCAGCAGCAGAGGACACACCTGGACAAGTCTGGGGTACCTTCAGCATCCCTGCCACCAGCTTACGGGCAAGTCGTCCAAGACTGGGATTTAATGGCAACAGTTCAAGGGAAGTGGGAAGGGGGACAGGGGACGATCCCAGGACTGGAGGACACAGCTCCTGCCCCAGCTGACAGGCAGCTCTGGGCAGTTGCCACCCTCCCACCCGGGGAACCAGCTCTGAGCTATTAGGAGAGGAGGAATGGCCCAGATTGAGTCTCATTAAGGCAGTTACACAGTTTACAAGCTTGTTATAACATGGGAGCAGGGAAATGTGCCTGTCTCCTCGCTAGCTGAGCGAGGACAAAGCAGAGCCTGTTCCCCCAAAGGAAAAGCCTCGTGCTCAGCCGGGCGCTGACGTCAGCTCCTTTCGATGCACAAACGCAAGGAGGACGCAGGCAGTTCGCCAGCCGGGGATGGCAGCGGACCAAGCTCCGATGTGCCTCTGAAGCGGACACAGCAGCGGGCTCCCAATAAGAGTTTCTTTCAGCCCGAAGCTGCATGTGCAGGAGGGTACAAGATACCAGGGTTTGAGACCAGCAAGGAGAGGGCCAGGAGCACTCTGTCTGCTCCTTGCTGGTTAAGGACAAGCATAAAGCACAGAGCTTGGGGATTAAAAGACTCCAAGAAGCAGTTTCTGAAGGATGGGGGAGGGGAGTTGCCTGAGTAAATAGTTTGGCTTTATTCTGCTCATGTCTCTGCACCACCAGAGCTCACTAACACCCTCAAGCAGCACAAGCTGCCTACGGCACAGCACTGCTGGGCACCAGCGAGGAAAAAGGCAGGGCCAGGTTGTGGTGCACTTCTGGAACACGGCTGAGCCACAGGAGCTGACCAGAATCTGGGCAGATCCCTAGATACAGCCACTGCTTGCTGGATTAAAAAAAAGAAAAAAATCAGTATCTTCCTTAAAAGAAAGAGACTCCTTGAGCAGGGCTCCTACGCATGGCACAGCAGCTCCCCTGGCCTTTGGGCAGGCACTGGAAGCAGACACAGCATCCATAACACAGTGTAACAAGGACAAGGGCAGAATTACACAAGTTGTAATTCCCCGGAAAGATTTTCCTTACAGCTTTGTGGAGGAGGACAGATTAACCCGGTTTTTGCATTCTGGGCATTAAATAGAACTTTTGGAGCAACCTCCTTCCAGCAGACTCGTTAAGGGAAGTTTAGCTCTCATGTAAGGAGATCATTGCAACTTTGAGCAAAGTTCTGGCTGTTGTCACTGGAGCAAGGTGCGAATTCCCAGGCACAGCAGGAGACCTGCATCCTCTACCGCGACGCACGAGCATCCACTTACCTCCTGCATACATAACAGCCAGCATGATGGAGGAGATCCACGAGACTTTGCTGCTGGACGCATTGAAGATGACCTCAATCTCTTTGAAGAACACAGTGATGGATTTGGGGAAGGCGTAGGAAAACCCAATGGAGATGAAGGCTCCGATGACCACGGCCCATCCCCATCCTCCCTCGGGAGGGGTGTATCCCACAGGGCCTCCAACGGCCGGTGGCATCTTGAACCAAGCTGGCGATGACTTGGTTGGGGTTCAAAGATCTGCAACGGACCAAGTATTGTCTCAGCTGAGAGCAGACACTGCATTCCCGCTCCCTGGCATGCAGCAGCACGGCTCGAGCCCTGCTCGCAAGGCTGGCACAGCACCAGTGCCCCAGGCCACCTCTGGGAGAACTGATCTGAGAGGCTAGCGCTCAGGGCTCACCAGCCTCACAAGACCATCCCAAAACACATGCTCAGATTGCAGCTGCCCTTTAAGAGCCCTGGGCAACAGGTATTTATAAGCAACAAATTTAAGACATGACTCCCTGTCCTAAGCTGATAAGGACAGGACCTGTCCCTGCCAGCAGCACCAGGGCACAGCAGTGGAACGGGCAGAGCTGCCGGCACATGGGGCTGGACCCGCGGAGGGTTGAGCAGGGCAGCGGACAGTCTTGTCAAGGCTTGCAAGCCTGGGGCAG
>NW_010402137.1:4686-6966 GCF_000710305.1 Buceros rhinoceros silvestris
ATGTCTGCGGCCAGTTGGGGCGGGACCGGGGGCGGGTTGAGCAGGGCAGCGGACAGTCTTGTCAGGGCTTGCAAGCCTGGGGCAGAGCCCCTGGAGCTTCTCCAGGACTGTGATCCCAGCACCACCCCAGCACACTGGAAAATCTCGGGAAGGCCTGGGCCACCCAGAGCAGAAGCAGCACACCCAGGTTATTAAATGCTGAGACCCCAGGGGAAATAAATCCACAGGCACAAGCCAGGACACCTCCATTTCTGCGGGGAAAGAGCAGGCAGGCATCACATCACACCCACCAGCCTGGCCAGCCCTGAAGGTCAAGAGCTGTGGCTAAACTTAGCCTGAGCAGTGAAGGGGAAGGCTCCCGCACACTGCCAGCGCTCCCTGGGGAGGGGTGGTGGGTCTGCCCAGAGGAGCCCCAGTCCAGGCAGAGCCTGCTCCCCCTGACCCAGCTGCAGCCAAACATTCCTCCCCTACTGCAAAGGCCACAGCAGGTTTTATGAAAGCACCCAAATGTAAGAACAATTCACCTTATATGCTCCTAACCACAAGGGATTAGAAAACAAACAGGGAAATGTCATCCAGACTTGCTGAAGTGTGGAATCCCCTTAGAGAGGCTGATTTGAAGCACATTTGGAGGCTGGCAGGGTCAGGCTGCTCATGCTTTCCCCATGCTGCAGCTGCTGCACAGCTGGATCACACTCTGGAGCTGCAACTACTTGAAAAACCAGGCTGCTTCAGGCAGCAGAGAGCAGCACAAGCCATCCCAGGCAGGAAACACAACCGGAGCAGCTGCTCACAAAGGTGGTTTAAATATGCAAAGCAAAAGGAATTGCCACAGTCCCCAGAGCTCCTGTGTGCCTGCACAGAGTTTACAAGACACTTTGACACCCTGTGGCTCCCCAAGAATGCAGCCAGAGACCTCCCCTGCCCATTTTCAACAGCATCAGCCAAGAGGGGACACAAGGCATCTATCTCTGCCAGAGTTCACCATCTATCTCTCCCAGCAGTTCACTGTTCTGCTGCTCAGGTTTCCACTTGTGGAAAGAGCCGCCATCGGGCAGGAGAGCATTCTCCAGATCTCCCTGGGTCACATCAGGTGCAGTGACAGCTCCAAAGCAGCACTGGCACAGAGAGGTGCAGCCTCCTATTTATAGCACGCATCAGTTCAGGCTCTCAGTGATTACCATCTCCTCCATGGCTGCCAACATGCCAGCATCTACCTGGCATGGCCCCTCGTGCCCTCAGCACACTGCACTCTGCCTTACGTGCCCACCCTGGTTTCACTCGCTCCACTTCAGTGCACGTCCAAGCCAGGATCTGGGTGTCCCAGTGCAGCCCTGAGCTGTGGGAGCCCCCGCTCCCACCTGGCACTGGACAAACAGACAAAGTTACTCGATACAGCACCAGCTTTGCCAGAGCCACCAGGACAAGCTCAGGTGATGCCTCAGACCCACAGAGGGCAGGAGGAAGCAAAGCACAGGAGGTTGGTTTCCGTAAGCCGCTAAGAATGGTTTAACCTGACCCAGACACCAATTTTCTCGCTGGCAGGGTATTTTCCTGCATCCCGTCCAGCGCGACACATGACCATCACGAGCAGATCTGAGCCACCCCATGCTCCAACAAAGGAATCATTGACAAGACGCTGCCCCAAGCACGTCCGCGCCTGAACTGTGCCCAGGAGCCGGCAGAGCCGTTTCCTCACACGGACCCCAGGGACGGCAGCTGAGCCCACTGCCACGGGGTCCGGTTGCACGCAGGCCCTGTGGCAGAGCCTGGAGCCGGCACACAACCACAGGCAGCAGCCCAGCACTGACAGCTGGGGAGGGAAGGGCCAAGCTCTGCACCGTGTGCCCTCCCTCTCAGTGTCGGGAGCAGCCCAGCCACCCGCCAGGCTCCTTCCAAGCAGCCGCTGTGAACACTGGGTTCTGCTTAACATCACCTCCCCACAGAGGAGTTTCCAGTCACCTCCTGCTTTGAGTCACGCTGAGCCTTCAGAGCGCAGTGAAGTTTAAGCATCATCTGACTATGCTTATTGGTCCGAAACATTTTTAAAAGATGAAACTACCGGGTGCTGGTACTAAAACCACCAGCGTGGAACACAACCAACTTGTTAGCACTAATTAAAACCTCTGGCAATAAAAGCTACTCAAAGCAAAGACTGGAGTGCTGATGAGGTGTTGGGGATTTTTCCCTCTTGCTCCCGAAACACCAGTTTCATTCTTCCGCTGCTCCCAAGGAGCTCAACTGCACCAAAATTACTGCGGTTCCTCTCTTTACTCTTTC
>NW_010402137.1:7055-9273 GCF_000710305.1 Buceros rhinoceros silvestris
TCCCTGGGAGCAGCATTCCTCCTCCTGCGGGTGCCCAGGTGGCAGCTCTATAAAATAAAAGACTTTTGGCGGGTTAGACATGACCTTTCTTGCATTGCTGAGGCACAGTGAAAAACATTGAACTGAACCAGGCCTTAAGACCATGAAGCAAGATTCCCAAAGTCTGACGCCAGAGGGTTTACTTGATGAGTTCTGCATGCCACAACATTTTTCCCTGACTCATTGAAAATCCTTATTAAGAAAGACCAGTTTTAGAAAGTTCTTCAACTCCATTAAGGCTTCTTGATGATTTCCTCCTTGCCCCCGCACAGTAGTTTCAAATGAGAGGAAAAAAAGCACATGCAAGGCAGCCAGTTCAATTGGAAAGCTTCCCTCCCCTTCACAAAAAGGAAAAAAAAAACACCAGAACACAGTTATGACATTTACAGCTCTGTTTTGGAAGAGCTGCAGCCTGTACGACGTGTTTGGAAATAAAATTCACAGCTGCCAGGCAGCCAGCTACAGTTTGCCCTATTAGGCAATAAAATAACCATATTTGCAGCAATTAAGACTGATGAGACCAAGTAACGACTGCAAGTATCACATCTGCTCCCCGTAACCGCCTTGACTAATCCTCAGGAATGGGTAACATACAGCAACCCTCCTCTGCACCGCAGTGGCGGAGCGGAGGCTTTGCAGGCAGCAAGGGCTGTGTCACCCACAGATCCCACGGGAGACCAAACCCCTTCCTGTCTCCCAGGTCCTGCGCACCAGCACTCGATCCCTTCTCCGGAGGGGCCTGGAACAGGAAGATCGAGACTTTTAGTTACATAATGCGGCAAATTGCTGCACTTGTAAAAGCCCCAGATTGGCAGGACTCCAGAGCAGAAAGACAGAGCCTCACATTTATAAAGCACTGCAAATACCACAAAATATTTCTGGGGCAAACCCTTTATGAAAGTGTCCTCACGTCGCTCCTTTACAGGGTCAGAGGAAGAGGGACAGCCCTCACCCAAGCACGGGCCGTGCCCGGGCACCTCACACATCCCTCCAGCTTGAGGCTTTCCCACTCTGGACATAGGCTTGCCTGGCATTCGCTGCTGTGGGAGCTCACAAAACCGTTCCCCGGAGCAGGGCACTCGGAGCAGCTGGCAGAGCTGAGGCAGAAGGGAAGACGCAGAGACCCCAGTGCCACTGCAGGCAGAGGCTCCCCTGGTACCTCAGCACTGTCCTCCTCACAGTCCACAGCGGCTCAGCCCAGCACTGCCACAGGCTGCCTCTGCTCCAGCCATCTGCTGCTCCTGTGCTCTCCCAGCTCCGGAGAGAGACAGGGCAATGCCTGGAGCAGGATCTCAGTGGCAGCAAGATCTCCACGGATAACCCTGCTGTACGATGGCCATTTGGGCTCCTTGTGCCTTTGCCAGCGGGACCCAGCCTTTGGCCAGCAAATGCCAATGTTCTCCGAAATAGGAGGCCAAGCAGGACAGGCACAGAGCTGCCCCTCACCAGCAGCACCACCCCTGGCACAAGGGAGTGATGTGGGACACTGCTCCCAAAAGCCTGGTGAGCACTCGTTCCCACCAGCCCTGTCCCATTAGCATTATCCAAACAAGAGGCTGAACCACATCAACCCTCCCCACACCAGCCTCCCAAATTCAGTTCACAGCAACAGGCTTGCTCAGTGCTCACCATGGGGCCCTAACCTGTCCACACAGGGAGCCAGCAGACCCTGAGCATCCCTTCTGGTTCCTGAAACTACACCAAGACCTCACAGGTACTGCTGGGGAAATGGAGACGCTGGCAATCGCAGCCTGGCTACAGCCTGTAATGCTTCAGAGCTTCAAATCTGGCCTTTTTCTGGCCAGAAGCAAGACGAAATAGAGCTTGTTATGAGCTAATGAGACACCAGTTTTAAGCTGGTTTATAGCACTAAGCACGGAGCTGTAATTCCAGCGAGCACCCACAGCCAGGGTTTAGCCTGGCCTGTGTGACTCCCCAGCACCTGCAAGGGTTCTGCACCAAGACAATAGGCAACTGAGGTCCACTCAGCCACAGCGTTTGCTCACGGGGTGAGGCCAGGTCGGCAGCACGGGCAGGGTTTGCTCAAGGCTGGCACCCCGCACGAGCAAGCTCAAGGATTTTGCCAGCAGCAGCCTGGCTCATTCAGCATCTTTCCCCACTGGCAATAGCCAACACATCCTCAGACGTGCCCTGGTCTGCCAGCCTGGTGAGCCAACCC
>NW_010402138.1:0-202 GCF_000710305.1 Buceros rhinoceros silvestris
CACGGGGGCTGTCAGGGAGGACACCAGGGCCATCAGGGGAGCCTCCCTTCCTCCAGCCTCAACCCCCCCGGGTCTCTCAGCTGCTCCTCAGACCCTTCCCCATGGTCTCCAGCCCCTCAAGGTCCTTCTGGCAGGGAGGGCCCAAACTAGACCCAGCATTCGAGGTGTGGCCTCCCCAGTGCTCCCCGTGCAGGGGGACGAA
>NW_010402139.1:0-342 GCF_000710305.1 Buceros rhinoceros silvestris
AGGAAGAAGGGGAAAAGTTGGGAATGAAACGTTTGCTCCACACCCGGCCACAGCAAGAACCAGAGGGAAAATCTGCTTTAGGCAGCAGAAATCCTCCTTGGGAAGATCTTCAGGGATTTATTATTTATTTTAATGGCTTTTTTCTGGATCTGTGGTGAAACCTTGTGGAGTACAAACATCTCGGCCCTGACGGCAGAGTTCCCCTGGTGACGCTGGTTGGGCTAAACACCGCTCCAGGGGCTCTGCCGGCGTGACCCCGGGGTCCCCTTCGCCGCCTGGCTCGGCTTCACGGCGGAGCTTTGTTCTCCCGGCCTGGAATTACAGGCGCGGGCGATTCTTCCC
>NW_010402139.1:445-2151 GCF_000710305.1 Buceros rhinoceros silvestris
GATTCTCACCAGGCAAACGCCAGAGTCGGGTGAGATAAATGTCCTTGTGTTTGCGTCTCGCGTCTGGAAGGGAGACATGTCAACCCTCCGCAAAAATAACCCACTGTCGTCTCTGCGAGAGGGAGGGAGAAGCAGGAGGTTGCCTGCGAGCTGGTTAAATATTGGTTATTTTTAAGATGCGGATTTTCCCGCTTGAGGAAAAAACAAGGAGGAACCTTTTGCAGATGAACCGAATGTGTCAAAACATCAGAGGGGCTTTGAAGGTTGCAAGGGAATCGCTGATTTCCCCATCTCCTCGCTCCGGCTGCAGGAGAAAACTAAGGGCCCTCCTGCACTGCTGCCTTGAAGCCTTTTTAGACAGGGACGAGGCGATGGCCGGGACAACGTGCTCTCCAGGAAGGTTTTAGTTTGCTGCCGCCTTTGCGCGGCCCCGGCAAAGGGGATCCCCAGGTCCTGGGTGTGGTTTGTGTCCTCGATGTGCCCTGACGTCCCGCGGGATCTGTGGTCCCTGCCAGGCTGGAGGGGTGGGTGCTGGTGGGGAGGGTGAGCTCTGTGCCACCTGCCCTTAATTTTCCCTCTCTTATTTCTAAAGGAAACGCGCTCTGTTGCGTTGCTGTAGCGGGGTTTGAGGGCAGAGCTGGCCCCTTGGGTTTCCCCTGAGGGGACACCCAGGGACTTGTGTCCCCATGGCCTTCGGGGCTGCTGTCCCCAGCCGTGGTGCTTCGGCTGCCTCTGCTGACGGTGAAACTGGGGATGCTTTTGGAGAAGGGAGAAGACCAGCCGTGGCGGTGCGGATGTGATGGGTCGAGGACTTAATCACAATACATTATCTTTTTGTAATTATTATTTTTATGACTCTGGAGCCGGGGCTGATAACACCCTGTCTGAGGTAAAGCCCTGCTCCCCGAGCTGCTGCGTTTGCTGGGCAGCTGCGATAAAAATAAGCCGCTTTAAGGTGCATTCACAAAAACATCCAAGTGTTGGACGGGGAGGACGGCTGAACTGGAGGAGTTCGGCCGCTGCTTCCCCAAAGCCTGGCCAAGGTGACGCTTAGGCTGGAGCTGGGTGCGAGGACCATCCCTGAGGTCAGTGGCGGGGTTTGGAGAGGGTGCTCCCTGGTGGAAGCCCGGCCCGGGATGCTCTAGAGGCTCAACCCTGGACCTCTCTGGCGATTTTGTGGGGTTTGGTTAGAAAGCGTCATGGTTTTAGGGTCTCATGGGACAGACCTTGGAGGTGTCATATCCCATCTCGCTGGAACGTCATGGTGACATCACTGGCGATGGCACCATCGTGGCGCCAGGGGATATAGTGGCAGGGGGATGCTGCTGGCTGATGCCAACCCTGTTCAGCAGCGCCTGGGGGAAGGCTCCCTGCATCCATCCACCTTTCCAGGGATCTCGGCCTTTTCCCAGCCATTCTGTGGCAGCACACGTGCGTGGGGCTGGCTTGGGGACATGATGGCTTCAGGCTGTGTACAAGTGGCGCGGCGGCTGCCCTGTTGCACCGGTCCACGCTCCCTGCACTGAATTTGGGGTCCCTGGGGGTCCTGTGAGCCACGGTGGGCTCAGCACACCGCTTGCCTCACTGCACCCATCCCCTCCCTTGGTGGCACTGGGGACAGCCATAGGGTCCCGAGGGGATGATGCTCGCCTTCTCCGCGGCCGTGCGCCGGGCTGGGCAGCGGTCCGGAGCCGGCCCCTGGCGCA
>NW_010402140.1:0-1043 GCF_000710305.1 Buceros rhinoceros silvestris
ATTCTGTGATTCTGTGATTCTGTGATTTTTTTCCTCTTCCACAAGAATCTGTGATTATAGAACAGGTCCTCGTGTTTATATTCTATTTTAAAATGCAAGATGCTAAAGGAAGAATTGTTAACTGTGTTAACAGTTCCCCATCTTTCCCACTATAAGATTACGTTTCCGGCTGCCTTTAACTTTCATAAGCATTGTCATTTCGGCCAAAACTCTGCAAATCAGATCCTAGGTCAAGCAGTCTCCTCCTCGCTTCCTCCTGATTCCCCTGTTCTCTCTCTGTCATCATCTGTGAAAGGTTTGTTCTCCACAACTATCCCCTGACTTGACCAGCTTTCCCTAGGAAACACAGCAGAAGTAGGGATCAACCTCAGTTCCCTAAAGAAACTTCAAAACTCTTAACCACAGTCATTTCAGCACACAGAAATTCTGCAGAAAAGGAGTCTTTGAAAGCAGACTGCTTGTGAACAAAGAAGGTGCTTTCAAGTTGCACACAAAAAATCAGAACATAGTTTTTGAAGCTCATGAGTGTTTGGCTTCGCACTGTAGCATCTCCTGCATGGAAGTATCAGCCTGTACAGTCCCCCTTATCAGGTAACGTGGATGGAATTCAGCTGCCTAAATTGTTGGAGGTGTCATCTTCAGGCAGCTTTTAAGGTCAATGAGGAAAACCTGGCTCTTCTAAGACGCAATTAATTTAGACTGTTTTAGACATTCACCTCAGGGCAAGATGGATTGCACACCAGAAGCGCCTCTTTGCCCTCCTTGATTTTAAAGGGCATGACTACTTCAGATGTGGATATCTGGAACTAGAGGATATGGATCCCAACTTGTACTTGTACACAAAGTAAGTCAAATTAATTAAATTCACCGTTTCAGGAACAGATAGTCATTTCCATCTACAAATGCCCTGCCTGTGCTCCGAGGCCATCACAGGTACAACAAAGCATCACTCTGCCATTTGCTCCATGCAAGCGGGAACCCACTGGATAAGGAAGGCAGAACTGCTTGATGCAAATCTCAAGAGGGTGAAAAGGGAGGGAAAG
>NW_010402140.1:1159-3708 GCF_000710305.1 Buceros rhinoceros silvestris
GAGGAACAAGGGAGGGTAACAAGGAGAAAAGAAAGAGACAACAGACAGCTGTGTTAAGAACAGGTAGAGAGTGAAAACTGCTGTTTTCCCTTCTAGACAAACTACTCACTGAACTGCTACGCATTCAATATTTAACATTGGTTTTAGCACTCCATGCATTATTAAGTGCCAACTGTTTGTACCTGCATTCAACATGAACTTTTAGCCTGTGCACCTTCCTGTGCACTATGGTGCTTTACAACAATGCTTTCTCAAAACACCTTTACCTTCTCATTTGTCATGATTTCAAAGTGTGGGTCTGACACTCCAAAGTCGAAGGTGTCAAGAGTGGCACCTCGTCTGAGTAGGCTAGAACCTGCTTTTTCACAACGGTCCTTGTTTTAGTAGACATTTAACTGTGGAGTACAGACCTCTTATCACCTCAATGGCACTCGGCACTGCTGTGGATCAGATTTATCTGAATACAATAGGATACACCATCTCTCCAAATCAAATATGCAACAGAATAGAAGCACCCAAAAACAAAAAAAAAGGGAAAAGTTCCTCGACTCTGAACGGCACGAGTCTATTGTCTCACTTTAATTTTTAAGATCATTTTTTCTAATTTAAGGGAAAAAATATTAATTAGGTCAGCAATTTTTCTGTACCACAGGAGTTGGGAACGAGATCACAATCTTCTCTACCAGGATCTAACCTTCCACTGACACCAGGCAGGCTGATCAGGAAGGCAC
Source organism: Buceros rhinoceros silvestris (assembly GCF_000710305.1). Classification (NCBI taxonomy): domain Eukaryota; kingdom Metazoa; phylum Chordata; class Aves; order Bucerotiformes; family Bucerotidae; genus Buceros; species Buceros rhinoceros. Next base: position 1,891 of record NW_010402140.1, read on the forward strand.
CAGCAGTCTTACTGGTTCAGATTTTTTAGACTGCCATTTGATTTTTCAAAGGCCAGAACGAAAAGGCCAAACGAAAAGGAGAGGACTGTTCACGCTGGTGTTTTCACAGCCACCAGACCTGCAAAATCAGCAACACAGAAGCAACAGCCGATGTTAAACCCAGGCCGGAGGGGCAGACTGCTACTTTCCTAGCACAGATATCATTAGGTAGGTTTTCACAGGAAGCTATTTTTGACCTCTTAAGGATGCAATCAAAGCAAGCGAATGTTCTAGAATGCCATCCCTCTTATCTTAGTATCTTTCTAGAAACATTTGTTTTTCATGAGCTCTGATTTCCTCATTAGGCCACAGTATAGATAAAATTTGAGCAAAAAACATTCTGCATGTAATTATTTGATCATGATAGTTTAAGAGAATGTCTCTCCTCTATAAAACAAAACTAATGCATATTCCTAAGGCATTATGCTTAGAATTATTATTATTAAGGCATTATGCCAAGAATTACACCGCACGTTTTCCATTTCCACCTCCCATAAGGCGCAACCAGGAACACTTGTAGACATCCACATTCAATCTCTCAAAGAACACAGGTGAACAATTCTATTTTTTCTTTCAACCAGATGATACACGAGTCTAAATTTACACACATAAAGTAGCTTAAATTGAGGGTTCCTATTTTACATTTAACATAGCTGACTATATGGCAGTTTTCTACATTTTGTTCTTGTCCATCAGTCAAGCTACTAATGTCCTGTGTTATTAGAAGCTTTGTTTTTCACAGAGTGAAACATTCGTTCTTCATCTTTCTGCAAGATGTGATGTTCTATGCAGCTGTGAAGCACAGTTTCTTCACCTCTTCTAATACAGAGGTCAAAGAAGAGTAACTCAACTATGAAAGTAGGGAAGAGGTACCAGAGCTGGTCTCACCGCCACTTTTTCCACTTGCAAGACAACATTTCTTCACATTTAACGTATCTCCTTAATCTGTGTGTCCCCCTCCGAGACAAGGTATAATTAATCTCCAGCCTAACTTTCCTTAGATGCAGCCTAATGCTGTTGCCCTTTGCTTATTTTTATGCTATTACTGAACTCTAATCAATTTTTGTCTCCCTGCCAAATCATTGTAGAGTAACTACTACAAATCATTGTAAAGGTTTCTTTGCCTTCACATATTTAGCACGTTGATGAAGATAAGCTGAGCTGAATTTAATCATGTGAGAGAAAAGCAATAAAACAAGGGGTGGTGCTGATGGTAGCAGTTGTAGAATGCTCAGTACCAAGGCCAACACTACATTAGCAGTGCTTCTTGAAGATAAGGAAGTATTAAGCAGAAAAAAATGTCCTCTTTTTTCATGGTCATTACACTGACACGTTTTGGACAAGACTGTGGATACTGTCATTTATCTGTTAGTGGGCTTATAACTGTGTGGTCTAGTGACTTGTCTGGTCTTGACCATCAAACACCAAAATCTCCACATTCATAAGGTAGCACACATTGTGAGAAAGACTGCTAAACAATCACACCCCAAAGACATACAATTTTCTTTGTTCTCCCGCAGTCAACTTCCCGCTTCGAAGTTCAAATTTGAGTCATCATCTGAATTTTAAAGTTGCCCTTGGGTGGAGATCATTCAATGTCCAAGACATGACAGCTCTGAAAGGATATGAATTCCAAGGGATCAGGTAAAACTTGGTTTCTTATTACAGTGCAGTTTTCTACAACATGGTGACAACCATCATCTTTCTTCATCTTCTCTTTCACTGCACCTTCTTCTGTGTAGAGGCTCCAATTTGTAGCTACAATCTCTGGGAAAGAGG
>NW_010402140.1:3822-6011 GCF_000710305.1 Buceros rhinoceros silvestris
GAAAGAGTTTCCACAAGCTTTTGCTGAAAAGTAAGACAAGAGGAGTTCATCTGACTTCACTAATTTAGACCCAGACACCCATGAACAGAGGCAGTGCAACACCAACTTCATCGGGGCAGGAGAACGCAAGCTTACAGCCTCAAGTTTAAAGGAGCTGGGATGCTAGTTTGGTTTTTAGGGGAAGATCTTTTTACACCATAGTGGCTACTGCTTTTCAAAAGTAACGAACAGCAAGGGAAAGCATTGGCTACCTGAAAAAATTGCATAAGAATAGCAAAACACCTCATCTGATAATTTTTAAATTGCAGTATCATCTAAGCAGTGTCTCCAAATGTGAGCTGTCACGCTAGTTATGTGCCAAACCATTTCTCATAGCAGAAGCCATGGTCATTTATTTAGCATCTAAAATTTTTGAAATCATCACTGTTAGAAGTATATTTTTATTTGGCCTATACATCATTCTTGCCACCACGCATTACAGCCTACCACTCATGTAATAAAAACCAAATACTTCAGACCATGTGTTTCGAGAAACACTACCATGATCTTCAACATATTTTAAAAAGTGCATTGAGTGGGTTTGGCTGTGTATTAAAGGCTTTGTTTATCCCATAGTTTTTAAAATAAGGTTGGTAGAAAGCTATACAAACAAGAGAAGTTTGTGCTCTCTGAAGATGACTGACTGCAGTTAACGATGTTGTTACACATGTATTTCCATGTGCAGAAGCACAAGCCCAACCTGTTATCAATAGCAGAAGGATTGGTTCCCTGACCAAAAAGAAAAAAACCCAGTATTTTGCAACAGGACTTAGAACCCTGTCATTTCAGAAGCCTTGCAATTATTACACTTCACTTGTATGTTAGGCATGGATAACAAAATTATGCAGTAAAAACATACTCTAATTTTTTCAAGTGCAAGAACTGAACCCCAAATCCTGTACAGAGTTTCTGTTTTCATTTTGTAGTGTAGACCTAGCAAGGTATATGGAAGGAAAAGAAACCCTTGATTAAAAACTCATCCCACTTCTCTTGCCGTTCATTTGGCCGCATCTAGATACTCTGTTCAGTTTTGGGCCCCCTCAACACGTGTTGATGAATAGATAAACTGGAGTGAGTTGAGCATAGGGCCTCAAGAGGCTCGGTGCTAGTGCTCCTGCCCTGAGAGAGGCTGGGGGCGCGGGGCTGGCTCAGCCCGATGAAGAGATGCCAACATATATGTGAAAGTCACCAAGAAGAGCCAAGAGGCTCTTCAGTAGGGCATGGCGGGAGCAGAGGCCATAAACTGAAAGAAGAGATGTTCCAACCTTGTACCAGGAGAAACTTTCCCACATGTAGGCACATGGATTGTTGCGCACTCTTTGTTCCTGGAAGATTTCAAAACTCAGCTGGACACACTTCTGAACAACCAGGGTCTGAACGCATGCTTGGGGCTTCCTTCCAACCTGCGTTACACCTCGATCTCCTTTATCTGGCTTTGGGTGGCAGAAGAGGGGTCTGTTCCTGGTTGAGGTCACCTGCTCCATAATCCCAAACTTGGCCAATCAACAGCATTGTGAAATACATAATTTCCTGTTTTAATAGTTCTGAAAAGCAGATTTCATTTTCTTTTCCCTACCAATATGTAAAATTAAGCTTTTCTTTTTTCTTTTATAAGAGATGTTGGTGTTTAAAGTTTCCAGTACCAAATACAAACATCATTAGACTATACTTTAGTCAAGCCCACCCATCTACACAATGTCTACTTTCAGGTAACTACTATCATCTTCTGCATAATTAATATACATGCGCAGAACCACCTGCTAAACTTACAGATTCCTCAGTCTGAACGAAGCATCCGAGGGACCAATAACTTCCTATATATATATATTTTTTTTTTTTAAATCCAGGTAACACTGACATCTTCCCATTGCCCAAGTCCTGCTGTTCGAATCTGAGCAATATTAACTATTGACATTCCTGATGTAATCCGAAGCTCACCATACCCTGCTGTGAACAACCTTCACCTCCAAAAGCTCTACTGCCTTGAGCTTCCCCATGCCGCGGCCACAGGCTGTAACCAACCCCTGGGGAATGCCTGTGTCCTCAAAAACTCAGAAGCCAGCCAGCGTGCATCAGATGGTCATTACTCACGGTAGACATCGAACCACGCCGGGGAGCAATAGCTATGGGCAGTACTGCAGAAGAGCAGC
>NW_010402141.1:0-637 GCF_000710305.1 Buceros rhinoceros silvestris
GTGGGAGGCAGCGGGAGCTGGAGCTGGAGGCAGAGGTGCAGAAGCTGTCTGGGGAGCTGACCGTGCTGGGAGCCAGGCTGGAGGAGACGCGGCGGGAGCACCAGAGGGAGCTGGCACGCCAGGAGGAGGAAGGCGAGCGCTTGCGGCAGGAGGTGGAGCAGGCCAAGGCAGATTGTGCTGCCGAGCGAGGGCGAAAGGCAGAGCTGGAGGTGCAGCTACAGAACTCCCTCAACGAGCAGAGGGTAGAGAGGTCAGTGCACTGCGAGGAGCTGGCCCGGTCCCGGGAGCTGCTGGAGGAGAAGGAGGGGGAGCTGGAGGAGCTCCGCCGGACAAACATCTCGCGGGGCGAGGAGCTGAGAGAGCTGCGGAAAACGGTGAGCAGGCTGGAAGGAGAGCTGGCCTCAGCTGAGACGTCCCTCAAAAGCTTGGAAGCGAAGAGCCGTCGTGGGGAGGAGGAATCTGGTTTGAGCCCAGACCTTCACCAGGAGAAGCTGAAGGAGATGCAGGCACTTCGTGTGCAGGTGGAGGAGCTGGAGCAGAGGTGGAGGGAGCAGCAAGAGGCCGTGGCCACCCTGGAGCGAGCGGCAGTGGCGGAGCGAGCGGAGCTGGAGGCTTCCAAGAGGGAGGCAGCCCAGCA
>NW_010402142.1:0-3346 GCF_000710305.1 Buceros rhinoceros silvestris
GCTGCAGCTCCGTTGGGCACCTCAGGGTGCCGCGTCCGGGGAGCGGTCGGGCAGACCGGGCTCCGTAGCGACATCGAGGGTTGATGGGGTCATTCTGATGGGGGGAGCGGCTGGCAGAACCCTTGCCCCAGCGAGGGAAAGGCATTTATCGGGGTGTGGGCTCTGCAAAACCCGGAGCACCCCGGCACCTGCCTAAAGTCCGCTTGTGCTGTATCGTTCAGCGCGGAGGAGGGAGAGCCGGCTTCAGCTACGGGGGTCACACTGTTTAGAGCCGTCCGTGGGCAGGCACGGATACAGCGGTGTCAGAGCAAACCGTGAAGGAAGGGGAGAGCCACCGAACTGCGTCTTGGACTGGAGGAGTTACTCTTGTGTGAAATGAGAATGACTTACGCCACTGCCAGTGGCGGATCTGCACATTGCCTCTACTGGATGTCTGCCTGTCGCTGTAGTTGAATAAAATTCCCGGGGAAGTAGTCTCTTAAAGGCAATTTGAGTACAACCTAGCATTTATACTGACAATGAAATTTTTTTAAAGCAATTTCCAAATGACATTGCAAAGCATGTATTACAATGAGATGTACCTTCTTAGATCTGGGATTTGTTTCCAGCCTTGTGAGAACCTCAGCTGATTTCAGTGGTGCTAAACACAAAATTATAATGCAGGTATTTTCATGTATTTCATATCAGTGATATAAGGTTGGAAAATACCTTTTTTACATATATATACACACACATATGTCTGTAAAGTGCGTTCACGTTTAGATAAAAAGTTAACTGGTAAGTGGGACTCAATGCTTTCCGGACAGAAAATGACTTCTCAATGCAATGAAAAATGAATTATCTTCCCCCTCAATTTAAAATATCAATAGTCTCTTCCAGTTTTTGAGATAATCTAGTTTATCTAGTTTTTATTAACTCTGAAAGTTGAGATGAGGCATACTATGTTTATTCCTAATGGAATCACTTCAAAATACAGGTTTTTTTAGTGGCTCTAATTTTAAATAAAACAAATAATCCTAAACTTAACACGCTTAATATTACAGTACTGTATTTGGGTTATCAGTACCATCATGAATTGGCTTCTTATGTTGTTCTTAGGTAGAGGTTTTATTATCACATTCACTAAAAAGAAATAAACACCCAATTGGAAAACCATATTAGATAGGTACTGTGCAAATGAAGCTGTCTGGAAAGTGAAATCTGAGTCAAAGCCCTGTCAGTGATTTAAATTTTTTGTGCTGATTATTTGTGTGAATGAGTATGAAATATATGGTATCGGTTTATCTATGTTCTCATTCCGTAATCTAGTGTAACTATTACACTTTCTCTACCATTGAAATTTATTTTTATAGCGTACATTGACTTACGTTCTGGGGACAGGGAGGAAACATTGCCTCGAGGAAGGAACTACGGTACTTTATGTGTGTTTCTTCTGCCTTGCTCTCTGATTTCCTCCTTCCTGTATAATATTTGTAGAACACCACTCTCATTTTTTCTTTTGACTTTTCTGTATTTCTAGTTCCTGAAGCAAAACCGGTTTTGAATTAGAAGAGTAATAAAAGAATTCCTTTCCCTGCTGCTGCCCCGGCAAGCAGCGGTCAGCAGGAGGTGTGGTACAGCTGTGTGGTCAGCAGCCTTTCACTCTGAGGGAATTGAATTGCTGTGGGCAGGCTGGAAAAAAAAAGCCCTCAAGTGGGCGAATACCAGTGCCAGAGTTCTCGTTCTGAGTAGCTTTGATTTCAGAAGTACATGAAACAAGTAACTGCAAATAGTAAAATCTATCCAGAATTGGAAATGACAAGAAAATGGGCATAAAATAAGTATTTTAAAAGGTTTAGGTGTGATTTAAGGTAATTATAGGCTGGAAACACAATGTAAAGAGGAAAGACATGCTGCTTTTGCTACCCATCTGCTATATTAAGCCTTATTTTAAGGCAAGAAGTGAAAAATATTTTAAAACCTTTTCTGATGCACTTAGAAATGTTTTTGTGTGTGATACACACACGCGCGCTTTCTGTAGGTGTCCACCTGTGAAAATAGGTGTCAAAGCTGCCTTTATAAGGTTTAATTTGTTTGCTTAAATGTAGGCATCTGGTAGCGTTTCAGTTTTCTTAGTTCCTGGAATATCCTGATGGGATATTCCTGATGGCAGATGCACTACCTCTGGGAGACTGGTGTCTTTCTCGAGTGGCGGTGGGCAGCAGGTGGGACACCTTTGGCATCTCAGATGCTCCCTGTGGGCAACCTCACTGCATCGCCAATGCAGCCAGTGGTGTCTAGGTGCTACTCGGCTATCAGCTGCTAGGTGTTGACTTCAGAGCAAATTGCATAAGCCCTATGCTGCTGTCACATTGATGACATTTCTTTATTGTAGTGGTACTTCAGAGGTAACTTGTATAAGGACACCATCATTTATCTGTCTTAAACTGAACCACACCTTTTACATGGAGGATGATCACTAGCTAAAAAGAGTGGGAATGTTAGATGGATTTGTATACAGTTGAAGGCTACTTCTGAATTCAGAGAGGAGGTTGGCTTTTATTTCCCTCGCCTTTATTGTGTGTGTTAAAATAAAAGACTGTAGCATTCACAGTTGTGTTTTTTCCTCTTCCAAGTGGTAATAAAAACTAAGCAGCCTTATATCAGTAAATTATGGAAATTGTAGTTCTGTTTCATTTGGGGATTGCTGCTTCTCCATATTTTGAATGTATGTTAGCTCAAAAAACTATGCATTGTTTTATGTAATTACTTTTGCAGGTATTGTATGTAGTTCATGTATCTTTAAAGGAGCAAAAATGCCTGCATCATCATATGTAAAAATGCCAGATATAAGCAGGAAGGTGATTTTGAGGGACGTAGGAACCACAAATTTGACTTTGTGTTACCTTTCATGTAACACAGGAAATTGGGTTGTTGAAATTGGCAGCTAATAATCAAGATAAATGAATATCTAACAAACCCAAGATTTTTATTGCTACCTCCCAGCAATGAAAGAACTGGACTAACTGTGCTCAATCTTTTGTAACAGTGATTTGCGAACTATAGTACAGACTTACACTCAGCCCCATCACGTGCTATATTGAAATATGTATCACCTTAATACTGATTTTAAATGTTAGCTGCAAAAATACGTTGTTTTTTCCTGTCTGTGCTACAAGTGCAGCGTTGTTGGGACTGTACAGAAAAAAACTCAAAAATTCTAAAAGATGCTGTTCATTGTATGGAGAATCAAACAATATGCAAAGCATGAATTAAATACAAAAAGTTCTCAAAGATTTGGTTTTTTTGTTTTATTTTTGTGGATCTATATGACTTGGTGTTAAGGGTCGAGGGACTGATATACCTC
>NW_010402143.1:0-14077 GCF_000710305.1 Buceros rhinoceros silvestris
GGGAGGAGCCGTTCCCGGTCCTCCGCAGCGCCGCCGACACACGGGCAGCGCGGAGCGCAGCGCAGCGCAGCGCAGCTGCGGGCGGGAGCGAGCGTGTCCGGGGAACGGCCTGAAACACGGCAAGACTGTTCGAGAAGGACGGTACCACGGGGTTTGGTTTCAGTTTGGTTTTTAATAAAAGATGGGTGAGCACTAAACAGATCCCGCAGGGCCAGTGTCTGAATTCTGCCCCATCCCAGCAAGCCACAAACGCTTCCAGAATTACCTGATTCTAGAAAGGTGAGAGAGAGACAAAAGAAGCACCTACCACGTTCAGCCTATGTAACAACATAATTTCAATAAAATGAGCAGTTTGGGGGGGTTTCATTGGGTTTTTTTTTTTTGGTTGGACTGGAATCTTGACACTGAAGAGCATGTTTGCTGCAACAGCCCAAAGGAAATACATCATGTCAAAGACCTGGTGGGCAGGTGTCTAAAACCCCCCCCAAACCCCACAATTGGGCACACAATCCTCCAGAGGAGAGAGCGATGTGCCAGTCCTTCCCCAGCATGCCACAGTTTTCACCGAACAGCCGAATAAACCAATTTTTAGTCAGCACTGACTAGTTCTTCTATAGCTCAGTACATCTCAGGTAACCTGTCAACTCTGTCATCTCAGGCCACCTTGTCAAGTTAAATAGAAGCTGTGAATAGAAGTAGGGGTAATTCATCAGCACCCATGCAGAAATGGGTGCTCAGGGGAAAATGGCCTAGAGAGACGCCCTCCTTGAGAGGCCTCTACCACCCTGAACCTTCCCTACTTCAATTCCAGCTCTGCAGAATTAGTAACATTTCCTTTAAGGTTCTCCTCCTCAAGACATTTATAAAAGGAAATATTCTTTGAATGTCTGGCTTGAAGCATGTTAGTCGATGTCATAGCACAATTATTCATCTAGCAGCAAGCATCCAGAACGTGCTGCCTGTCATCTTCCACTGTTACCAAGAAAGGAAGCACGCATAAAGTACACTTGGCCATCTTCAAACACTCTCAGTCCTATCCTGCCAGCACATTGGGAAGAAAAACAGCAGTTACATCCAGAAGACAAGAGGCTGTGGGGGGCTGTACAATAGACACTTTAATTTTAGGCACATCAGATTGTGAACCAAGCCATGCACTCGGTGCATAATGCAAGAACTCCCCCTCCTCACTTCCTTTAACACCTAAAATGGGACAAAACCCCCCTATGCCTGTGATTCTAGTGAATCGAAGTTCCCACCTGCCCTTCACCCTCCTTCACTAGTTTTGGGTGATAGGCCTGTCGCTGTCACACAAAAATAAACGTGGCCAAGATTTGGTAAAGCTTTGACTCAACTATACAAACAAAGTCACAGTCCTGAAACAAACACACCTGCATCTCCCTGGGGCAGCCAGGCCCTGGGGGGAGCTCCCACAGGACACCCATCAGGCTAGTTCCAGCACAAGCTTTTCAGAGCCATACCCAGCTGAAGTTTTGCTACCTAGTCTGCTGCAGCACCAGCTCGGCACACCTCTCTACCCCCAGCCAACTGCGCCCACACGGTAACAGTACAACGCCCGCCTAGCAAGATCATCGGAACCTCTCTTTTCCTTCACACAAATAACTTCTGCTGCACACTCCCACAACAGGAAGGAACCTGGAGGATATAAGTATCCATTCATCTTTCTGATGAGGAGAACAAAGTTCAAAGAAAAGCTCTGTGCAGACACAACTCTTCTTAGTAAATAATCCTCACTTGAATGGTTTGTAAAAAGCAATCAGATAGCCCGAGTCAAAGCACCACGACAGAAAGCAGGATGTTTCTGGGCTAAAATGGGCCTGAAGAACACAGTGAACATGCACCTCCTTCTCCAAAAAGCACACGGGGCAGAAGTTGGATGTAGCAATGGTATTCAAGTAGGGATAAAAAAAAAAGGTGGGTCTAAAGGGGGGGGACAGTATTTTTTTTGCACAAACAGTCAGAGGGAACTGTCTGACTCCTAGGAGCTCACATATTACAGTATTAAAACCCAGACTGCACCTAACAAAGTATGCCGGGTGTTGAACACACGCATCTGCTTCCTTTAGTACATTGAACTTAAGTTCAGCAGCTGTTATAAACTTATTCACATGTAAAACTCAGTCATCAGGGTGGGGGGCGGAATTGATTTAACCTCTACTCCTCTTCCAACCCTCACTTCCACGTCATTTAATTTATTACCTCTTCAGCTTACTCAGCAGAATATGGGGAGTATTTATTCACTGTATAGGTTTAGATTAAAAACTGACATCTGTCAATTCTGTTTAAAATTCCAGTCGATGTACCACACCCCTCGGTACAGGCACATTGCTTATATCCAAAATACAGACAGTAAATGCAATGCAACATCAGTTTTTCTACTGCTTGTTACTCAAATTCTGCAGGAACAGTATGTGAATTAAGGTGTACCTATACCTTGTGCTCCGTCCTGCATTCTCAGTTCAACCTACAACCCATGATGTGAATTGTTTACCTGCCTAACGGCTGCAAGCTCGGGCCCAGAAAAGCCTCTGCTTTACAGGCTTCCGTCTTCCATTCAGAACCACTGCTCTGAATGTGGAACACAGATACCTTCTTCAAAGAGGTGTTAAGTTTTAAACTCAAGAATATCACAATTAGAAGACATCAAGATTTAAATAATTTCAGTTATTTGAATCATAACTACAACTTTTCTATCCAAGTTCAGTGAGTTGCAGAAGTTAATTTGTTTTTCCTTCCTCTTCAGCATTACTTGAGTAACAGTAATTAAGGGGAAATTTTTTTGCTGACCATGTGCAAGCAGCAAGCCAGTGATTACTCGTTTTACGCAGGTTACTATGCTTTGCAGGTTTCAAGAAATAACTAACTTGAACAAGGATTTCAAAATTAAAACCTCAAAAAATATAAAGCTAGAGAGAAAACAGGCCATAAAACAAGAAACAAAATACTACCAGATTAATTGATTTATTTTTATTCCCTTGTAGCTCTTGGAAATTTTTAGTAACAGATCAAACCAGTTGTTACAAAAGGCAGAGACGATAAATGTAACAGAGTCCATGACAGACCTCAATATGATGTGCCTACAACACGTTTTCGAGTGAATGCACATTCTCTTCAATTCCCTTTCACAAGAGAAGAAAAGTTAACAAACTAATCTTAACTAGAACAAAACAGGAGAATGTGAACTTTTGATGCTATTTCCTCTGGAATATTTGAATGAAAAGTAGTTTTTATAATCTTATCCCTTTCATATAAGGCCTTCTATGAGAAGCCAAGCGATCTGTGCATGACCAGCATTTCATTTAAATCAACTTCCACTCTCTGTTCCAAGCCATAGAGTGTACTTCCACTTCAAGCTAAAAGGTGAAGGTTTTATTTTCTAATTACTTTCTAGGCATGTCAGCACTCCCAGCATCTGATACATCCTGTATTCCTTCCAGCATAATGAATAATTCTAAGCAGAAACAGAACCTCCCACACACTCCTCCCAGGAGTGGAGTTGCACCAGAAGTTTACTTCCATCTGCTGCACTCCCTGGACAAATTAAAATCCTGATATTCTCCACAGCAGCCACCAGTGAGGATTGTTGTTATAGGAACAGTAATATGAACAGACACGGAAGTTAGCGGTCACGCGGTTATGTCCTATCTTAACTGAAGAGAGAATCTTGCACAGGTGTTGAATTGGTGACCTAACAACTTTTACAGTCCTTTATTATCAAGTCTTTGCCACCATCTTCTCAAGGCGCTGAAAGGGGAAGAGGTCTTTATTTTCAATATAACAGATGGCTGGCTAAGTAAGAGATACTCATGTCAGAAAAAACCCCCAAAGCATTAGAAAACTTTAACTAACAACTCTCTTATAGCATAAACCATGGCAGCCTTTAAATTCCAACTGCAAAAGAATTATACTGCTTCCTCAGACCCAAGATTTACAACTTCTTCTGAACAGCACTACAATCATCAGTCAGGACACTGCCAGGTTACCTTTCCAGAAATTTCAAATCACTATTTTCTCATTATTTCAGGGAGCAGGTGGTCAGCTCATGTCTCACCACAGAGCCTCACTTCTCTTCTTAGAAGATGTAAATCTATTTTGACATATGACAATCTATTTCCTATTCAGAGTAAACCCCTCCAAAAAAAAGGGTTGCAGAAGTTTCCTTTTTAATGGGCAACAGAAACCATACTCTGCAAAATTTTTTACTCTTCAAGCTAGTACCTATTTGACATTTCATTTCAGAAGTAAACTTCTTATAACACGGATTTCAACTTATTGCAGATTTAATAATGCAGATTTCATCACCCTCTTGTTTCAGAATGGCACAGAAAACCTCATCAAGCAGCACAGGTTTTTCTGCCAAACATCACTTGTTCATAGCTTAGTCTCTTCACACATTCTGACTGGAATATTATAATGTCTGTCATCTTCCGTTATGAGAGTCACCACAGGCCAGTCCTTCTCCGGGTCGTTGGGATAAATCGTTATGAATTCATCAGTACTATATTTATACAGTCGGTACACTTGGATGGTATATTGCAGAGCATAAGCAAGGAGAAACATTTCCACCTACATTGGACAAAAGAACAAATATGAGGTGTAAAATTAAACATACCTTTTACAACATTTTTCTCATAAAATTAATGAAGTAATACCTACCAGATGTAATTTTGCAGAGAAAAAAAAAATTGGAAGTGAGAATGCATATACACAAGCATCTCTAGATCAGCATCTCGACCATATGCCATGCCTTTAACATGAACCTCTTCAGACCAAACAGTGACACAGCAGGATACTAGTCCTAAGAAAAAACTACTTTATACAGAGAATCCCAGTTCCCTACTGCCACAAACAGGTAGCAAAGACATTCTGTCCTACCAGTATTCATCCTCTTAAGTCACTAAAGCAGACAAGAATGGGTTTCAGGGAGCGATCCTTTCCCTCTTAGAGAGTACTCTGAACGCTCTTGCCAAATAAAAAGTCCAGGGAAAGCCCTTACAAAGCCTGTTGATATCAGAAGGAATTCAGAGAAAGAAGCTGGAAAATCTTCTGTCTTGGCTACTACTGTGGCAGGCATATCCTGTTCCAAATAACAATTTACAAAGAGCATCTAATTACAAAGAGCAGAAATAAATAAATCAAGTTAACAAAAAAAAGAGGCAACATTGACTACACTGCAGCAAAAAGTCACCAACGAATCGGCTAATTTAACAGTAACGGCTACCTGTCTCATCCCTACTATATTCCACAGATTTTTAACCAAATAAATAGACACAAAACCTAATACTCCCATGTTTCTACTGCCTGTAAGTAGTGAATTTAAAGGCAGTACGACACTTGTATTCAATGGGACTGCTCTAAACGGGTGTTTCTAGCTTGTGAACAACTACTTGTTTTGGGACTCTTCTGTCACGTGCATACCATCTCTGCAACGTGTAAGGCGGTAACTGCCATTAGTTTAATCAGTATTCACCAAGAATATGTACTACACACAATTTTCTCTTCATAATTTGAGTACTAGCTTTCATCACGGTATTTTTTAAAACACCAACAGTTAAGAGACTAATACAATTGTTACTATTAATAGAATACCATACTTCCAAAGAATGCCACCCAAGCATCAGCTGCCACACAAAAAGTGATGTCTGAAAGGAAGGCCTTTAGACAGTCTTACTACAGACAAGTGGCTCTATTTTTCCCAACAAAAGGCCATACAGTACACCATTAGATTTAGCCAGACCAACAAAAGCTGGGTGATATCACAAACCACTTGAAACCAAAATCTCCAAAGCAGAGAAATAACTCTATAAGAACCTCTCCTTACCTGTTCAAGGCCTCCACTGTGGCCAATATGATTCAAGTGATTACGCATTAACTGACAAGGGTTGCTAGATGTATCCCGTGCAAACAGTAACCATGAAAAGACAGGAACTCTCCTTCCATTTTTATCATCATTGTATAATTCGATGGCAGTGTTAAGCATCAAAAATTTCAGAGCTTCATAGAGACTATACTCCTCCTCTTCATTTTTAAACACTTTATCACAAGCTTCTTGTTTCTCAATAGGACCCTTGATTTCACTTATACTCTGCCACTATAAAAAAAAAAACAAATACACAACGTATGTCATGTGCAAAAGCTGCAAAAAGTCACTTGTGAATTGTCAAAAGTTCAGCATAGGCATTCAGAATTTAATTTATGAAGGGCTCTTTAAAAGCAAGAATATTCCCACAGCTGTAGTCCTATCAAGGTCAAGCTGAGTTAGTCTGGTTTTGCTCAAATTAGTCCTTAAGCAAAACAAATAAGAGGATGCTGGAAATTGTTGCAAGGTGGCAAAACAAGTATTATCATGGGACAATAAGCAATAAGGTAATAACGTTTTTGTTTTCTGAATCATAGATCTCACATCCTTCAAATTCTTTACATTTCAGTTACTTAGAATGGGTATTCCGTTCCAGCCCTCAAACTGCTTGAATGCAGCCTTTAAAATATTTTTAAAGCCTTAAACAAAAAAAGAGACTGTGCATACACAGTAACACTGGGACAACTGAAGAGTTTTTAAACAGGTTCCAGAGTTTCAAAGGGAGGAGAAAGAAGGAACTAGGTACATACAGTACGTATATTCACAGATAATATAGTATGAACACTGAAAGGGCACAAACATTTTCCTGTTACATTAACCTAGAAGAAAAATTACTCCTTTTAAATTACTCCAGCATTACTCTGCTGGATTTTTTTTTTCTTTCCACGACCTGCTCAAGGTAGAAACAGCATTTATCCATCGTATACACCATTCCTTCAAATAAGTACAAGAAATAAGAGGCAAAAATGTTACTTCATTACATTAATTTCTTCACTGAAACCTGTCTAACTAACAGTCTTCTGCAGAGCTGCTTTACAATTTAATGCTGGCGTCAGACCAATGCAAGCAGTGAAAGACCATAAAATTCCCCCAGATCTAGACAGACATTCTCTCCTTGATTTTTCTGCAGTATACATAGAGTGGATTTTACTAGCAAAAGCATCCTTACACTAAATTCAACACACTCAAAACTCTTCATAATTTTTCTTACTTGCAGGTGACCAAGAATAAACAAACACTTTTCCAACCTTTTTCCTTAGAAGTATTAAATATTCTTTAATTTCATCACTTATTTCTCCCATCTTCCTGCCCAGTTTCTGTTTCAGCTGCCACTGCTTGATCCAGTCATACTTGCTCAGCAAGTTTTCAGAGAGCTGGAAGGTGACAGAAGAAAAGGCAGCTTCAGTCAAAAGTCTTGAAAGGAAAAGACACCAACTTGCACATTATTATTTTATTAATGTTTTTTAAACTGTTTTGCACCTTAACATGATCCCTCATATTCTACGTTCCGCTGAACAGATGTGATACTAAGATGACCACAGCTGAACACAACTGTATCTTTACAATACTTGCTGGGTTAACAGACAGAACAGAATGCTGGTCTATTACTATTTCCAGATCTAAGCAACACATAAGCACTGGAAAAAATAATCACCCCAAGTTACTCATGGCTTTTTGTTGTTGTTGTTGTTAATTAAAAAAAACCCTCTAGCCACAGGTGACAGTGACTGCGTTTGAAAATGTCCCCGAACCAACAGAAGAGAAGGTCAAAGATATGATGGCATCCATTAGATAATCCAGACATCTTGGAGTGCAAACTACTTTGTCAGGAATACACAAACTGTTTCCTTTTCAGGGAACATAATTAAAACACTACAGGACACATTACCTTATAAAGAAGAAAATAATCTGGGGATTAGCTGATGCAGCAGATTATCCTTTAGCCCCAGAACTGCCTCTTTTACTGCTCACATGCTACACCTGCTCAATTAAGAGCTTTTACACTTCTCTTGAAGGACATCCTAGCAGTTGCATGCCAAGTTTTTTAACCCTCATTTATTAATCCATTTTACTGCTAGAACTGGAAAAGCAACTTCTGTCTCACAATGGATTAAATATTTGGCTAGAGCGGCACATGCGCCACCAGCCATTACCAGACAGTTTTCATTTTATCAGGACTTCAAATTAGTAGTAAGTTCTCTCCAACAGCAACCAAGTATGTCATTCCCCGTCCCAGCCTGGCATCCCAAGCCAATTGGACACATAGAAGTAAATAATCACAGATTATAGGCCAGTAGCTTCTACAACTAGAAATTTTCATGTAAACACAGTTCTAAATTAACAAAACCCCACCAAAAGACCTTTGTTAAAATTGTACTGCTAGCTGTCACTGTACACATTTCTCCTACACACCCTCTACCATTAACAATTAGTCATTTCAATCCATTTAATACCACATCCCTTTTCCTCCATAAATCCATAGGAAAAAAACAGCTGAACATCATTAAAACCTGCCATGTGCTCCATTTAAAAGTTTGCATATTCTTTAAATGAACACTGGGAAAACTACCTTCTATAAATTTGATACTGTGGAGATGGTTGTCAGCTGGGAGATTTTTTTTTTTATAAAAAGGAAATCTTTTTACAATGTACTGCTGCAATAAGAAACATTTCATAGAAATATTTCAATCAGTAGTTACAAAAATGTATCAGCAGAAGTTTATTACCAATGACAGTGAGACCACAATGGGAAATTTTAAGATGGTCTCTGAAGTTAGACAGAAAGATAGCAAGGGCAGTGTGATTCTACCTGGACTGTTAGCATACAACACGGAGTCTGCATCAGACATTTCTCATTTGCCCTTCCAGCAGTGACCTGGACACCTGGAACCTTGCTCCTCTGAAGCCGGCCACTTGTGCACAGACAGCATCTTACATGTTTCTTCCACGCTTACTGATATCACCAAATGGACTTTGCTGACGCAAGACAATTTTTCTCCTACTCTTAGGAAGACGCCTTGCTTTGCTTATCCGTCAATGCTCCATAGAAACTGTTCTTCATGGCAGGCTGGAGTCACTCTTACATTTTAAGTAACATTTAAGACATGGGCAATACACACAGGAATATATATGGTAACTGAAAAGCTGGGGGATTTTTTGAAATGTGCTTAGAATAAGTTATATTTTGTTATTACCAGTGGTGGCGGGAAACCTCTTACTGCCACATTACATGCAGCAAGAACAAACACAGAGGGCAAGATGAAGACAGACAAACTACATTACAGTCAGCACTGCAGTAAGATTTACACATTATGAACTGGAAACTAAGGGGACCTGGACCCAATTCCAACTTGAAAGAAACACATAAACATACAACAAAACTGAACATTACCACTTCTCAATTCAAGGGATATCCAGAAGTGAGCATATAGAGCATAACAGAGAAATAAGATCCTAAAATTATCCACAAGTTAGAACCAACATTCTTCTACTGTCAGAATATCAGAGTTTGACATGTACCATAGTAAAATCCTCATTCTGCAGCCAGCTTGGTAACTGGGTAGCTTGGCTTAGTGCCTGGAAAAGGGTTGCTCTGAGAGCACAATAGTTGTCACCTCGTACTCTCCGTATAGATGCAAACTTCTGAGAAACTGCTTCATATCCCTAGAAAAACACAAAATCCAAAAAACATGAAAACATTAATAAAACGTTTTAAGGTCATGCACTGGTATCATAAAAGATATTGGAATATTAGCATCCGAATACTAATGTTATTTTAAAAAACAGGGATTGATCCACTACCCCTTTTGGAAGTTTGAATGCTTTTGTCACAAATTATGCTTTGAAAAAAACTTCCTTAGTTCTGCTAAGTAACAAACAAGAAACCAAAGAAATAAGGAGATGATTGCTTGTGGCATTTACTTGATGACAGTACAGAAATATCATTAGCTAACCCGCATAATTCTAAAAAAGAAAAAATACAAACATACAAACACACACACACACACACGACTATAAACCTAAAAATACACCATGTTTACAAGAAGTTTCAGTGATAGTTTATTCCATTTACCCAATGTGTCATATGTAGTTTGTTTTTGCCTCAGGGAAAATACGTGTTTATACTGAAATATCTTGACACATGCCTCACCACGTCTGTTCCCTCCCTGCAGTTCCCACACGCACACTTTTAGCAGAAGCAGCAGTGTCGAAAGTGTCTGAAGCCCAGTATGTCTCTTCAGATAACCTAGCAAAAGCCAATGCTCTGCACATGTAGTTCTCTTCCTAATCTCCTGAAGGTGACACATGGATCTTTTGATTTATGGAAAGTATTTTTTAGGTTTACTCATACATACCACTGGATTTTCAAACAGTGTTAAAAAATAAACCAAAACCAACCCACCAACCATATGCTTTTTCTACCACTGCAGCTCAAAATTAATGTAAGAAAACTAATCCAAAACCTAAAAAAATCAGTTCAGGAAAAATATAAGAAAAAACAGAGCCTATGCATTAAAGCTCTCCATCTTAAAAATCATGGAATTTACCAAGTTCAGTTATTGCCTTCTGACAAAAAGTTTGATAATCTGTTCTGTCGCTTCCACAACCCACAAAATTAGCATTTTATGGTAATAAACCAGATTTAAAACTTCAACTGAAAACAGTAATGAAGAACAGTATCAGTCAAAATCCTACACTATCAACAAGTATCCCTACTAAAAAACATGTTTTGAACAACTATTAACAAACCGTCTTCTAGTGGCCAGCCACTTCTAAGACCAGTCACTGGAAAACACTATTACATTTCCCGTTTTAAAGATTGTTCCCATAGGAAATCACCTACTAAAGCTTACAAATAAAAACAAAAAACAAAAAAAAAATTCAACAAAAAAATAACTGATACCTTTCTCATCATTTTAGCTACTGGTGTATTTCCTCTCCATTCTTTTCTGCAATACTCCATGATGTCCATTTCAGGTGCAACACTTAGTTTATGTTCTGCCAAAACAAAACACATAACTTGATATAGAGAAGGAAAACAGAACAACATAGAAAAAGCATTAGATTTCTAAATACACTCTATCATTTTAAGTTAACATTGGTGCCAAACAAGGCTGGCAGCACAATCTGTAGCTACTAAGGAATCACTTCTATTGGAGAGGGAAAAAGACCAGCTTGCTCTAAAAACAGCAAGTGAACAAAAATAAGGATGTAGTCTAACAACAGAGAGAACACTCTGCTCCTCTCTTCTGGAAAAATATTAATTGGCAAAGACTAGAAATTAATAAAGTACTCTTCTTAGCAATCATAAAAACATTTGACAAGAGTTTCTCTGCTTTTTTCAGCAGCTGGACTACAAGGGAGAAAGATAACAGACCCTTCTGAATAAGCCAGAAACAATGGCAGAAAGAAGAAACACAGTTTTCTCTTGGAATCCCCACAGCCTTCATTCCAAAACAGAGAGCACTAAGGTCACCAAGGAATCCCAGCAGCAAATGCTGCTGGGACTACTAAAAATCACTAATTTTCAAACACAATACTCATAATGTAGGTTATATGACTGCTTTCCGAAGGGTCCATATTCTCCTGTAAAGTAACTACAGAAACATGGCAAAAAATATACTAAAGGCAAATAGTTTTACATAAATCTTTTTGTGTATTAAACTCTACAAGGTACTCAGTCATGATAAGTAACTTTTATTGCACACAGAGACGTATGCACAAAGGTCTTTGGAAACGAGGATGACAAATCATCACAAAAACAGTACTACAACGAATTGTAATACTGCATTTAAAACATCAAACGAAGTTTGAATGTACCTGAAAAACTTGTCTCACAAAGTAGCATTTTCTCTCTCTCTATTTCTTCTGCATCCCGATACATGTCCTCCTCGCTGCAATAAAAATCAACACATACTTCACGTAACAGCACAAGAGTTATAGTGATTTTCCTTTTCCCCTGTTTACAATCACAGGCTTGTACTTAAGTCTTTCTCCAGGTATTTTTTCAACTCCATTTGCCTTCCATCTTATACATTTTCACAAAGCCAACAGGAGCCGATTTTCTCAACTCTTCTACTTACCTGTGACATCTACACTGGTAATGAATCACTGCCTAAATTTCTCTTCTTCTAGTTGTATGGAGACTACGGAGTATTAAAGTCCCTTTGTATTTGTAGATTTTACAATTTGAAAAGGATACAAGCCAAAATGCCTTATTTGCTGATTATACAACTACTGCAACCTAATCGTGCAACTAAGAACGCGTTACTCACCAGAGCTTTGCATCAACAGTCCACCGGGGCTGAACAACCTGCCTAGTGATGAGCAGAATCCATGACAGAACATCGTGATGTAAAGCAGCCAGCAATCTGCAGCTGGTTTGAATGTTACAAACTCAAGGAAAACAAAATTCTAAGTGTGATCCAAACTGCGGCCTACAGGCTAACTGAAACCCAGACAAACATTTCTTCCCCAAATAATACAGGCTTTTTCGTCAAGGTAAGTAGCCTTAAGTCAAATGTCTCCATCTGAGTCTATGTACAGACATTTTGAACTCAAGTTGTAACCGTGAGGGAGGAAATGATGGCCTAAAAGGACATTGTTTCTATGCACAGTGACATTTATCACACAATTGCATCTAGCAAATAAAGTTTAGAAATCACAGTTTCATGGTTAAAATACTTCCAAAAACCCCATACACCACCAAACATATTACTTTATCATTTAGGCTTACAACTAAAAGAAGGTTACATTGAAAATTTGTATTTTGAAGAAAGTACAAGAACAGAAAAAAGTGTAAAGCTAATATTAATAGCTTCTGGTCTGCTATTTAGAAAAGGAAAAAAAAAAGATAACAACCCCACAAAACAAACCAGTGTGCTTGCAAAAGACCAGGAATAAATTAAGGCAGTGACCCTGCCCCATGTTACACTGCTAAGAGAGGCCAAGCTGTTCGGGGGACTGCAGGGCAAGAAAGGGTTTAATGGAACCAGCCGGTAGGTTATTCTCATTAAGTTTCAAATAACACACTGATAAATTATGTCTCTGTATTTCTTTTTCTTTATATTCAAACCAGCCTACTTAAAAAAGCTAACATTTCTAACCCGTGTGCATATATTTCCCTGGAGAACAAACCAGATGTTTAGTATAAAGACAAATGTCGGTTAATACCTGGAAACTGTCATCTTCTGTTCAGTCATATGAAACTACAGTTTAGTTTTTACTCGAGTTTTAAACCTTTAACTTTCAAACTGAGTTTCCTGGGGGTTCAGGCAGCTCCTTGGAGTCCAAGTCATAACAATACTAAATGATTCTTAACTAAAAGAGACACAATAGATGCCACAGACATTAAGCACAGTACTCCACAAAGAGCACCACCTGCTGAGAACAAAAATCACAGAAATACTTATTTCAAGACCTTATCCTTGTTACAGTGTGGCACTGGACAAATCCTAATTTCCACGCATAATCTTATTTCTCAGCAGAGAATAAGGTCCATTAAGGTTTTTGAAAAGTTTAAAAATAACCTTGGAAATACTATGAAATAAACTCAGTATCTGAGAGCAGCAAGCTCCAGCCTAGCGCATCTGTAAGTATTTAAAACATAGAGCAACAGCCTCCCCTCTCTGAGCATGAACAAACCTGCTTCTACAAGGGATCCCATGGAAGGTGGTGGGGCAGAGGAAGCATTACTTTGGGACACATCCTCAAACACATCTAGGTTATAATGCACAAAGAGAAGTGCTCACTCAGTACACTGGTGAGGTTGCTCAAAACAGTTTGATGTAAAATAAGCAGCACCACGTTCTTTCTGCAGATGTTACCCCATCTTCTTTCTCCAAGCTGTCAAAATGGAACCAGTGGATCCAGAACCTGACAGATTAACATCCAGCGCAAACAAAGTACTGCAATAACTGAGGTGTTTTGAAACCAAGGCAGCTAAGAGGTGCAATCCACCTGCACAGACACTCTCATTTCCGAGCTGAAAGTGCATTTTAACATTGTTCTACCACAGCAAGTGTTAAGTAAATCTGTGGAAACTAAAGACTTTCCCATTACTATTTGACAATAGACTGAAAATAACAGATGGAAAAGGATAATTAAATGAAAACATGAATGCACAAAAGAAAAAAAAGTAGTCCATAGCATTGCATGTAAACACTTATAAATTGTTGAACTAGTCAATCAGACTGCTGA
>NW_010402143.1:14219-15043 GCF_000710305.1 Buceros rhinoceros silvestris
CTTTGAGCATCCTGGGGTTTGCATTTTAAAAAACAAAGAATAAACCACCACACACCACCAAAGAAATCTAAACTCCAATAAGATGACAGCAGGCAAAGCTGAGCTGGAGAGAAGCGAAAGTGGGCAAAAATATAAATAGTTTTATCCTAACAGATTCGTAGGACTAGAACTCCCGGTATTGAAGATACCGTAAGAAAGCAAAAACAACACTTTAATTCTTCCATTTATTATCATGGAGAGATAAATATTTATTATTTTTATGTCAGATTTAAACCCATTGCTATTAATAGTTCGTGTAAAGGTGTATTAGATCAAATAGAATTAGTATGACAAGTAGCAGTTAATTTAAAAATTCAGGATGAATGTCTTTACGTATCACACTTGCCAACATTCGAAGCACTGTACAGATAAATGAATCTGTGTATTAATGTCAAATGTGCTTTATTAAAAAACTCACACTAACATATTAGATTATGTTTAAATGACTGAGTAATTTAAGCATGATACAAGATTTTTAAGGCATCCTTGAAAACATGTACTCATTTTTAGTGACTTTTTCCACTAAGTCAACACTTAGTGACTGTTGTAGATTTTTGGTGTTGGCTAAAACAGTCCACCAGCTACCTATAGAAAGAGGATTAAGTGGAAATCACTTTCTTCTCTTACTTTTTTAATGTATTCTTTAACAACAAAGCCACTCTTAATGTGCATTAATTTTGTTTTCAGAAGTTTGGAATATCTTTTTTTTTTTTTTAATTTCATATTTTTTCTTCCTCCAGATATCAAATATTCTTGTAAAAACTTTGTATGTCAAATCTGAATAA
>NW_010402143.1:15215-15785 GCF_000710305.1 Buceros rhinoceros silvestris
AGGTTTACAAAAAACACCCAATAAAAAGTTCAAGTGTTAGGACCAAGAAGGAGTCTTCTATGACTGCGAGCACTGCACCTAACAGTACAACCAAGCCACCAGAGCACCTGCCTTCACTTCTTAGTTTCCCACGCTCTACATCCACCCCCGAAGAGCTCAGTGTTGCATCAGTTATTGCCTTGTGGGGAAAAAAGACCACTAATAAACAATAAAAATAAGCTATTTATCTAAAGGGTGAAGATGGCCTTCAAAGTTTAAGATTTAGACCTACTTCATTAAGACACTAACACCTAGGAAATTCTGCCAAGAGATTGACTTTCACAAACTGAAGGTAGCCTCCTTTTCTATAGAAAAGCTGTTAATATGTAAAAACCCCAAATCCTCACCTGTCCTCAGATGGCTCCACTGCTGAAGAATTACCAGACATAGGTAGATATAGTTCACAGTGCCTCGACGCATCCTGATCCATCACAAGTGATTTAATCCCATCTGCCTCCTCAGGTCTCCCGGCACTAGTGTATACACAGTCTTGTCTTATTTCCAACATAGATTGCTCTTTCTGGGCAGTAG
>NW_010402143.1:15946-17039 GCF_000710305.1 Buceros rhinoceros silvestris
CAAGTGTACGGCAACACTCCCTTTTTCCTGCATCTGTTCTGCACCCGCAGAACGGCTAGTTGGTTCTGTAATCCACCCTTGAAAACTATCCTGGCTTTGAAGAACAAAAAAGAGTATGAGGAGCATCTCTTGTGAAAAAACAAAAGCACATATTTTAAGAAAAGTACAGTATTTTGATTGTCATGTTATATTCTGAGGATTCAGAAGATACTCAAATTATTCAAAAGCAGGAACAGAAACCAGAACAGTCTGGTAAGATAACAAGCACACAAACTATTGTCAAACTCATCTCCTTAGCAGGCCATCTTCCTTTCTTACAAAGACTGATCTGTGCCAGTTCCTCAAACACAACCCATAACAGAATTAATGAATCAGAATTAGTGCCCTGACCACTCGTACTTCTCAAGGGGCTGAATCACCTAAAATCCTGAGGATTAACAGAAATCTCAATGAAACAAGTTTTAGTCCTGAAAGCGGAGGATTTTTACAAACCCACCTGGTACTCCCTAACACCTTCCATTGCACCAGGATTATTGCTTAATGGAAAAATTTCTGCTCTTTGTTTCTTCCAGTATGTTATTAAGACAGGACTTTCTACAATCCATTCCAGCAAGCTCTCCAAAGGCTCGGGATGTGCCTGTATACTGACTTTTCAGAGATATTTATCTTACATCGATACATAACCCTTAGAAAAAATGGTGGGCTGCTTTGCAGTTGCCACATTCACGTTCTGGACAATTCTTTGCACTGGTGCCCAGGCTGGTCACCTCAGAACTGACAGTCTTAACATCGAGTGCATGCACCTTAAAACGGTACAACAGCTTTCCATCTGCAGGGAAAAGCCTACCCCTTGCCACACATCCTTCCTCCCCAGATGTCACTGTTCTTGGCACTCGGGGCCTCTCTGTACCAGGCTGTCCCGCAGGACAGAGCTCAGGACGAGGGATGCACATCTCGTCCCGGTTTCTCCCAGCCCCGCTCCCCAGGGAAGGGCGCACCAGGCTCTCTGCAGCAGGCCACTAACCGTGTGGTTACAGGCGGCCGCACCGCGCAGGGCAGCCGAGGCCTCACCTTTCCGGCACCCTCTGTCCTG
>NW_010402144.1:0-2312 GCF_000710305.1 Buceros rhinoceros silvestris
CCTGCTAATGAGCCACTGGGAATGGGCTTGGGGTTGGAATAAGAAGTCTGATCAGTCTCCTGCTCATTGTGCATTGTGGACGTTAATGTTTGCAGTATTCCATGAGCTGGCGAAATATTATGCAAGTATTAGTCTGTTTTATATATTGGAAACAGAGCCTAGAAAGAAAATTATTTTCTCACAGTTATAGGGGAAAATCATTGCTAGAACTTGCATAACTCATAGGGAAACCTGTTTGTCTGTCCTGCAGTCACAGATGCATCAAGATGATTCTTCTGAGTGTTTCTCTGCGCATCTGTGTAGCGTGACACCAAGTTAGTGCGTGCGCAACAAACCGTGCCTCTGCTGTACTGCAGTCACAGATGCATCAAGATGATTCTTCTGAGTGTTTCTCTGCGCATCTGTGTAGCGTGACACCAAGTTAGTGCATGTGCAACACACCGTGCCTCTGCTGTAAGCTGCTCTGGCAACCATCTGGACAGCTATGAAAAGAAGCAACCACTGAGCAAGGCGCTCGAGCATGTATTTAACTTCAAGGCCATTGAGTCTTTGTTTTTGGTAGGAGTGTTTTCTTTAAAATAGCTTGCAGATCTAAGCACCTTGCTGAAGCAAGGTATAGTCTTAGGCAAGAAACTTTAAAAATCCAGCTTTAACAAAGCTTCCATAAAGAGGCTTGCACCTCTGCAGAAGTACAGAGCAAAGGGGCAGCTGCTACCTCTGCCTCTCATTATCAGGAGTGGTGTGTTGGCTCAGGAGACAGCACAGGTCCAGAGAATCTGTAGACATATGTAATTACCAGTGTCCACCGAGTCCTCATTTGGACAGTGCTTCCCTTTCTACCTGTGGAATTGGTATGTTGATAGCTGCTTTGTTTTACAGAAGTGAAGTGAACCCTGGAGGAGAAAAAATAGGTCCTAATAGTAATATTTTTGAAAGTCTGATGGAATGCGACTGAGAGTTGTTGCAGTCACAAACGACATGGTGGAATATTATTTTTGCGGAAAATGTGAGCGGCTCACTTTTTTTGTTGTTTACTCACTCAGATAAGTTAGTCTGATGGAATAGATAAATTAGTGTACCTCAAAGTATTTAAGTTTATGGAAGTGTTTACTCCAGTCTCATTTTGTTTAGTTACACTTGCTGGAAGATAACCAGATTGACCTAAACTGCATATATCTAATAATTTTCAGCTGGTTTGGTCTGTGGACCTTGTTTATTTAATGTCATTGCTGCACTGTTCCTAATACTTTTATGTATGCCATGATCTCAAAAAAAGATTAGTGACCTCTTTGGGTATGATAAAGAGAGTATTTTTGTTCAGAAGTGTGTGATAAGACACATTTTGTAGAGAATATTTTCTCATGTTAGGCAGCTGCCTAGTGGATTAAATTCTCTTGCAGAGCTTGATCAGTTGTTTTTGGTGTCAAGCTGAAGGGTTGGTGGCATCACTGCTCACTAAAGTAAGTCATTAAGTGTTCAATGCAACCCTGAAATAACAGCAAAGACTGCATCAAGAAGCAGTGTGCTCTGTTTTTAGATTCCTTTTTGTTATAGATTTCTCATCCTCAGCAGATGAAAGGAGGTTGTGTTTTCTGTTTTAAACATAGTGATACTATATGAAGAAACTTCTTATCTGCACACTGAATTAATGAATCTGTAATTTTAGGCTTGTCTATTTGGAGAGAAGGGATTTTCCAATGTTTCCCGAGGAGAGTTTCTGAAAACCAATAACTATAATATTAAAAACCTCTAAGTCACCTTTTTCTCCTCACAGGAAATAACACAGCTTTCCTTGCATCCCTAGCAGTATTTAATTACACCCAAATTCTTACAGAATGACAAATGGTAGATTGTCTCAGTGGTAGAAGATTTGAATTTTTAGATGTGAAATGCAGATTGTGTGGGTCCTGGATTATCTGGGCTTTGCCTGTGTATTAGAGCTCTGACAGATTTTTCTGCTCTCCTTTATGCTGTAGAAGACACTAAAAGAAATGCTGAGAAGAGGTATGAAGTAAGCACTATGTCTTTGATGTGCTCCTGACCATGATGCTTCAGCCTGACTGATTATCTGACACTCCCATGGTGGGGAGTGAGCTGGGTGGATAGTGGTGGTAGATGCAGATTTATTTACGGAAAGCTTCCTTTTTCTGGTTTTTTTTTTTGGTTTTCTGCCTGCCTCATTGACTGCATGCAGAACCATATTTGTGACGGAAAGATCTTTGTGTCTCTCTTTTTGGACATCCCGCTGTCAAGAGTCCTTTTTGCAGATACATTGAAGAAAGGAAGATTGGCTGACCAGAACATTCTTGGGC
>NW_010402145.1:0-204 GCF_000710305.1 Buceros rhinoceros silvestris
TCTGGAGGCCTCGAGGGATGGAGCCCCACCACCCCCAGGGTTCTGCCGTCCCACCCACCTCTCACCCCCAGGGCCTCCCGTGCCCCCACGGGCACCTCCACTGAGGTCACCTCCCCCCTCCTGCCCCCCCAGGGCTGCCCAAGGCCGCAGTGATCACGGAGCTGAAGCTGATGCTGGTGGCCAACCTGGGCCCGGGCTGTGGGC
>NW_010402145.1:352-739 GCF_000710305.1 Buceros rhinoceros silvestris
TGTGGGCTGCGGCCCGACGACGTGGTCTACACCACACTGCCGCTCTACCACTCGGCCGGGCTCATGGTTGGGCTGGGAGGGTGCCTGGAGGTTGGTAGGTAACTCCCGTGGCCATGCAGGCCCAGCCAGGGTGGGGGCAGGGATGGGGAGGCGGTGGAGACGGATGGATGGGGATGGACAGAGAAGGAAGGAGAAGGATGAAGATGGAGATGGGTGGGTGATTGCCAGGTGGATGGGGATGGACAGAGATGGATGAAGATGGAGACGGATGGGGATGGATGAAGATGGGTGGGTGGTTGCCGGGTGGATGGAGATGGATGAAGATGGCAATGGAGATGGATGGGTGGTTGCTGGGTGGATGGGGATGGACGGAAGGCGAAGCTGCCC
>NW_010402146.1:0-1373 GCF_000710305.1 Buceros rhinoceros silvestris
AAAGTCCAGGGGTGGAAGAGTTCTGTAATTTACGAGTATCCAAGCGACAGTCAGCAGCTACGTCCCTGTGTCTGCTGCCTGTTCCCCTCCAAAAATTGTGCAAGGGAACGACCGGATTGACGAGGACAGGAGCGAAGGACTCCCTGCCAGCTGTCGTGCGTGTGCCCATCTAATCACGCTGGTTTCCTTTTGCCTTCTCCCTCATTTAGTAATAAAAAATAGAAATTTAAACCATGGGGTCACGTGGGATGAGTGAGCGGATCACAGAGTCACACAGAGTTCTGGGTTGGCAGAGGCGCAGGATGTTCACCATCTCCCTGGAAACCGGAGGAAGGTGTTTCCCGTAGGTCCTGACCGATCCCCGCTTATTTTTAGGCAAACGCCTTCAGGTCGCTTGTGGCCCCGTCACGTTGTTGAAGGGGGTGTGGTGTTTTGATGCGTTCATAAGCTGTAGCAGGAACGTGGAGAGGTTCAGTGGTGTGACTTCAGCCCGACCCCGCGGTGGCCTCAGAGCCCCAGGATGTGCTGCAGCGTTTGCATGTGCCCGTCTGCTGGGTCTCGTTGCACTTTTTCAGCCTCGTTGGCAAGGTGTGTCCTCTTAGGTCCGCATCAAGAGTGTTGTCTGTCCGTCCGTCCTTGCAGAAGGAGCCTCCAGCCCTCTGTGCGTTCAGAACACTGTGCTGGGAGACGTGCCGCAGCAAGCGGGACAGTGCTGGCCTTGCTGGACAGCACTGTGGGTGCCTTCCCCTTTCCTGTTGTTTTTTGTGCTTCTGTGACACGCGGGTAAAGGTGGTTCCCAGTGCCCTGCTGCTCCTTCCGCCCGGCGTGCCTTTCACCGGCTCTCACACAGCCTCTCGGTGCCGCTGGGTGTTGCTCTGTTCTCCAGCTGCACATTCCGCTGGTGTCTGAGAGCTCAGGATCGTACTTGGGAGGGCTAGGAAGTGTTAGAAGATTTTTATCTACAATAGCTGTTATACACACAGAATTTCCTCAGCATAGCTTGATTCCCTTTGCCTTTATCAAAGGCTTTTGTAAAGCTACGAACCATGCTTTCATCTCTTTCTCCCCTACCCTGCTTTTTTTTTGGTCTGTACCGTAGATAATTCAACATGTACCAGAAATAAACGCTGCAGGAGATGCCTGCTGGAAAGAGACGCGCAGGAAGAGGGAGTTTTCCCACCAAAATTGCGGTAATTAGTATTTAAATTACTTATGGGAATTAGTTCCACCGAAGGGATGACACTGTTGACATCGATGTCCTTGCACCACTGAGAGGAACACAGTTCCGCTTACAGATGCGTTTGCAGTCGGGGAAGGACCGACTGCACCTTACGCTAGGAGGAGGTTCGGTGGAGCCCCCGCGGATGGCTTTC
>NW_010402147.1:0-20137 GCF_000710305.1 Buceros rhinoceros silvestris
GGGCTCGATGCCTGCTTTTTTTCCGTCTACCTTTCACCTGTCCATTAATGGGAGAAGAACAGGGGCTGCGGAAGTACTCGTGGCCTTTTGAGGGTTAATAAAATAGTGTAGGAATGTGTGGTTGTTTTTTTTTTTAATCTGGGGGAAAGTAGTTGTGCTGTAAGTAGGCTGGAGTGAGAGCTTATACAACGTGTTAGTTTTTAAGGTGTGTTTATACCTGGTACTTCTTAGAAAGTGAAATTCAAAGTCTTTTGGCTTTAGTCAAGTAGAGAGGGTGTGTCTTGGATCTTGATTACTTCTAACCTATCTGATGCCAATGTACTTGCTGTGCTGCTCAGCTTTGCTATTTTAAGAGTCAAAATTGTCATGTAGAAATTGTAAATAAATTTCATAAGTTTTTTCTTCTTTCACTGTGGAAGATTTGGGGCTTTTTTGGTGTGTGCTTTTGAAGTTTAACACAGTATGGCATTCTACTTTTAAATTTTCCAGCAAAGAACAGAGTGGCACGTGCTTGGGAATGTATTTACAGATGACAGTCCCAGTCGCATGTGGTTTGGACTGGGAAAAATAGGTGGATGTGAAGGCAGATGTTATGAAGCACAGCTGTAACTTCAGGATTCGCTGTGAAGAAAGCTTTTCTCTTGCTCCAGCTGTTGTCAGCGCAGCCTCTGGGGCTAATGCTAGAGGCTGTTCACTTCTTAATGGTGTGCGAGGCATGGTTATTTAAGTTCAGAATTCTTCTATTATTGAACTACTTGGTCAAATAACTTACTACTTTTTCCTCATTTAACTTGCAAACCTTGTTGTTTACGTTATCTTGGAGCATCTAGATTTGGCGTGGGGGGAATTAAGAAGTCTGGTCTCTCTCTTACTCCTTAACTACTACCTTGCTTCAGATTTCTGGGCTGCAGCCTGGTATTCTGCACCCTAACTCTTGACCTTCCCACCTGGAAAAAATTGGGGTTACATCTTGTGTCTTGGCAGTGGATGGCTTCTGTAAATGCTTTCTGGTTGGATAAATTAATTTGTCACAAGTTCTATCTTTTCATCTAAAAATTATGTCTTACAAGGGCTAGAGCTGACGGTGTCTGCACTAGGCTCAGGTGTGTAGGGGTGGAAGTAAGAGTGGAGCTGCAGAAAAGCTTTGTCTGGTGACAAGGCTGGTTTAAGAAGTTAGGCTGTTACCTCAGTCTCTGACTCGGCCATTTCTCATGCTGAAGTTTGGTGCTGCCTTGGCTCTCAAGCACAGCTGCTATAAGCTGGGCTGCTAAAATAATTACCCCCAAAGCCACAGCAGAATCAAAACTCTGAAAGCACTAAAGGAAGCATGGCAAACTAGGGGAGCTCCATAGCATGGGTAGGGCCTAGTTCTGTTTCCATCACACGGTGTGATTGGAGCCCCTGCTCAGAAATAGGTAACGCTTCTTCACTGAGCCTGTCACTTGTAAGAATTGAACTTTATCCTTTCCCTTACATTTTTTTTTTCTAATCTGTCGAGAGAGCCCAGGAGTCAGAACTGTTCACATAGTCCCAAACACAGAGCACATTTTTCTCTGTATGTTATGCTCAAGTTTTTTAAATCTCAAAAGATAGCTTTGGCAACAGGGAACCAACCTATGAGTCTACACTAAGAGCTTAAAGAACGATGCCGAGATGAAATCAGTCTGTGTTGTTCTGGCATTAATTAATTTTTAAAAGTGATTCACAATGCACGGTTGGAAGGAGATCTGTTATATAAACCTGACAATGAGTGTTTCTTTTTCCTTCATTGTTTGGAGTATGCTCTTGGACAAACCCTGCAACACAAAATAAACCCATGTATTCTTTCCTTCCCCTTTCTGTTGACTGTTAGTTTCGTTTAGCTTAGGTGATGTGGCTTGTAAAGACTTTCTTGCAGGGTGTGGAAATGGGAATGCGCATGGCCGAAGTACTGAAAACTGCAGTGATTGTAGTTGTTTCAAGTTCCTAAAGGGGAAAAAAAGAACTGCTAGTGCTTGGGTGTACAATCAGATGGATGTGTTTTCGAACATCCTTTTTTGTGTGTGTAAAAATGACTGGATTGATTCTCATTACTAGGTCCATATTCCTCTCAATTTTGAGTAATGCTAATCAGCATTGGGACTTCGGGTGAACACAGTGTGAAACTGAAAGTTGGAGCCCACATTCTTCTTGGAGGGGGAGGTTTTTAATTAAATTTGATTTTTTTTTTTGAGCGTGCCTGCATGAAGGCAGCCATATCTGTCAGATGCATGTGGACTGCTTTTCCTGCAGTGTGTGTGTGCCGAAAGAGCTACGTATTACAGAGGAAGAAGTTGTCCTGATGTATATGGGCAAATTAGCTTGTGCACTGAGGTGTACCAGGCTTTAACAACACCACGGAAACATTTTAGGTAAATGTTGGATATATGTGACAGAATACAGAGGTTTTTTTTGGAGAAGCCTTGATAAGATCTTGTTCCCACTTCTAATCTTTATAGCTTTCTAGATCTTTAGGGTTTTTTTTTCCTTGCCTTTTGTTTGACAATCTTGCTGCATTTTCCCTGATATGACTTCTGGGGGCATGAATAAGATTGTGTCAGTGTGCAGGTCTTGCGTATGAGCAGAGATAATTCAGTAGAGAATGAAAGGCTAATTATGTACGGAAAGAAGCAATGCTTCCCTTTGCTTGGAAGTGCTCTGGGTGGTAAAGCAAGTTTCATGTGCTTGTAGTGGTTCTAAGCAGGGCTGTGAGTGCAGAGTGTGCCGTGGCTTTTTTATTCTTGGGTGAAAGTGAGAAAAAGAAGGTAAGATTTTAATGAACAGGACCTTTCTGTTCCTCCTATCATAAATGAAGGTTAGCAGGGGAGTATATGGAAAAGTGAGAGCCTTTCACATCTGAGAAAAGTTCCAGAAGTGTCTTGCTTGTTCTTGAAAATGAAGTGTGTCTTTCTCAGGCAATGTAAGTTAGTGTAACGAATTACTAACGTCTGTAGCACAGTGCCTGCCAAACCAACTGACCGCCTACATCCCCAGGGGTCTCAGCACGATGAGACTAGGCAGTAAAATATGACTGTTCTTCCAGGTGGCTTATAACCTAAGGAGGAGAGCAGAAGTATTGGCCAGCACTTAGTAACAGAGGACAAGTATGCCGTGTTTGTTTAAAGACAGAACGGGAGGTATTGGCAGGGCGCAAAGGAACTCATCAGAGCAAACAGGCCAAGAGTGATGGTCAGAGCAGTGCTTTTCACGTGGCTGTGAAGGGCAGAGGCATGTCTTTTACAGAAGGCAAGTTCTAGTTGTTGTGGATGTCATCTGCTCGTAATACTGGACTAACACAGTGAATGACGAGTAGGGTGATAGAGCAGTGGGTGCTGTGTATAAGCAAA
Source organism: Buceros rhinoceros silvestris (assembly GCF_000710305.1). Taxonomy (NCBI): domain Eukaryota; kingdom Metazoa; phylum Chordata; class Aves; order Bucerotiformes; family Bucerotidae; genus Buceros; species Buceros rhinoceros. The sequence continues at coordinate 3,366 of NW_010402147.1, forward strand.
GCTGAGACTGAGACTCTATTTCTTCTGCATTTGCATGTACAATGAAGTGCACAGAAAATGTTTGTTAGAAATAGGCTGAAATCTTAATTGGGACAGGTCTGTAACTGAGAGACCTGAAAGTTGACTTCATAGGGATGTTTGACGATGTCACTGAAATTACCTGCCAACAGTTGTAGAGTCATGTAGGATGGAAGCTGGCAAGGCTTCTCCATCTCTTCAGCGATGGTTGTGGGAGAGGAGAGTGAAAAGAGTGAGATAGATATGTACATTGGTGGGGGGGAGAGAGAGAAAAATAGTCTGTGCTGTTGAAGGCAGCTTAGAGAATGAGATGCAGTGTCAGTTGTGAGGTGCCATTGTGAAGAGGTCAGCGAAAACCTTGGGAAGGGATTCAGTGGAGATGGTGAACAGGATTGGGCTCAGTTCTGAACGGGCAACAAGTAATTCTTGATCTCCTTTCACATCTGTGTGTGTTGAATATGTTGATAAGGTTGGGAAGGTATGACATCAAAGAACTCTTTTGTTTTTTGGTAAAGTGGAGGAGCCTAAGTTGGTGATGTGAAGGCAGAAAAGAATGAGATGTTAGAAGATGAAAGAAGATGAAAGTGTGTCGGTGGGAAGCAAAAAGAACTTGGAGAGCAGATAGTTTCCATAAAAGAATAGCCATACTAGATTGGAGCAGTGATTTAGCTAACGTAATATCCTGTGTTCCAAAATGGCTGTCAGAGATGCCTGTGGAAAAGCAAGAACAGGATGCGTATGTGATACGTTTCCCTGATGTTCCCTCCTGATGTCCATCACAGGGCAGAAGGACGTTGGTGAGCTACTGTGTGACAAGGGGGTGATGCAGAATCGAGAGGTGGTTTTAAAAGCTGCTGTGACTGCAGCTAGTTGTCCATCAGTGGAAATGGCAGAATTACAGTAGGAAAATAGTTAATTAGTTATTTCACTAGAAGCAAACGTGGCCATTGGCGCTCTCGTAGTGCTCTCAACACAGGAGTAGAGACAAAAGTAGGTGTTGGGGTGGGCGCAGCCAGGCTTGGGCTTGGCAAGGTGGACCAAGTGATGGTAAAAGAATATGGCAAAAGAAGGCTGTCCTTGCTGTGTCTGCCAGCGGCAGAAAGGCTGACAGCTTGGTGGGAAGCTGTTAATTCAAGTGGATACAGTGACTCTAAGTTTTGAGTTTTATCGATAAGGATTTTAAGTAGTGAAGATTTTATCTGCATTATAGCAAATAAACTTGCAAATAGAGCAAGCAAGTAAAATTGCCTAACTTGAACAGTAATACAACTCATACAGTAGAGTTGTCCCGGAATAATTCCTCCATCTAGATCCCGTACTTGGAATTAAAATCAAATAGAATAATTAAGTGATTTTTGTCTCAAAATAATATCCATATGGCAGGGTTGTTCTGAAAGAACTACACATAATTAATAGTATACACCATATTGTTTGTAACAAGTTGCTTGGACAAAAATTCTTAAGACTTTGGTATAACTAAAGAAACATGATGTATTTTTGATTGACCTATTTTTTTTCTACATAATTTTTTTTTTTAAGCCAGTTGTTCTCAGACATGCTTGCATACAAATTCGCTAGTCAAATCATGCTGATACTTTTGATGGAATGAGATGTACACTTATGCTTAGAAAAGTCTTATTTCTTCTCCAGGGATATGCAAGAGGAAAGTTAAGTGTGGTTTTTTTTTAGGGAGAACTAGTGGCCGTTTCTGCTTATTTAGATGGACGAACTGTTTTCTTTTTCTGAGGGATAAAGCAGGTTAAAAATCACCCTGCGGAAAACTGGATGCAGTCTCTGCTGTATGAATGGTATTGCTAAGCAGCATGTGCAGGAAATGGGTGCCGGTGGTGGAGGTAATCAGGTAGGCTTCCACGCAGAACCAGGCATAGATGAAAATGGTTGTGTGAGCTCTTGAAGTGCTTTGTCTTAGTCAGTGAGCTTTTCAGGTAGAAATAAAACAGTCTCAAAGTGGCAAATACGCTTTTGGAGCTACAGTATAAGGTAATCATAGTTGTGTTCACCCTTGCAATTTCCCATTCCAGCTTTGTCTGATATCCCATTTGTGCAATATCACGAATGTGTGGCACATCCGTGTTTGTACTCCTGCCTATCTGTTGCTAAGGCTGTATGTTGTGATTTTATTAGTGTTCAGGTCTGTGACCATGTCAGTGCGTGTTACTGATCCATTTGTTGTACATAGACTACTTTTGAAAGGTGACGCTGAGCATTACGTCTGTCACAAAACCTACCATCTGCTTGGCACCACCTAAGTAAAGTGGAAATACCGTGAACAGGAGAAGTGCCCTCCTGAAATGCAGGCATGACTTGAGGCAGCCAGGAGTGCGGTTTTTCCCATCGCCTGGTGGAATGCTGCAGTGTGCTTCGAAGGGCTGGAGGGAGGCGGGAAAAGTGATTGTCTGCAAGGCTTTGGCAAGCACCTGTCCACAGAGCGGCTGTGGTTTGAGTTCCAAGTGCTTGTCTTTCAAAATCATGACTACGTTACTGACATGAAAAACGGTATTTTTCAGAAACAGGTTTGAAAATAAAATGTCTCTTCCCGTGCGTGCAGACTGTGCTGTGCAATCTCACAGCGAAGCAGTGTCCTGTGTCACCCAGGCGTCTGGGCTCCTCGGTAAGGGAGCACAGGCGCAGGTGACAGATACTGGGGTTGTGTCCCAGGGTCTTGATGAGCCCGTGCCACGAAATCCCAGAGTGCTGATGCAGGAGCCTACAGTACAGTTCTGAGTTTCCCTCCCCACCTGAGCAGTGGTGTGCATCCTGGACAGCTGGGAATGTGCAGGCCCACGAGGTGGTGGGCTCTGCTTCTGGTGTGAATCTTACCACAAGCTTCTTTCAGCTCAAAACCCTCCTTCAAAGCAATGTGGGCCATAGCAGCCAGTTGGGTCACAGAACCTGGTTCTCTGGAAACTGTATCTTCTCTGAAGCGTTTTTTCTGTGCCTGGTAAAGAAAGGGTGGACACTGCTACACAGAGTTTTCCGTGGGAACTATTGTCTCGTAAACTGATACACAGAAGAACAATTGTATGTATTTAATCAAATTGTTCTTATCTTCTAGTTGGGTGATAAAGCGTGGACAGCTTAGCTTGCAGAAAGCTGTTCCCAAAGACCGAAAGAAGCGAGTGTGGTGGTGTTTGTTTTCTTTTTTTTCCCCCTAGGGAAACAATAGGCTTATGTTTTTTGCCACAATGGAAAATTTTACAAAACGTTCGAAGGCTATGCTGTGGGAAGTGAGGTTAGCTGAGATCACGTGTAGTCCTTCAGTTGATTGGGATATGTAGAATGATCTTAAATTGTACATTTAATCAGCTTGCCTTCAGTCTTAATGCTTGACAATTGGAGATGATACAGGCTACAGCACATTGCCCTGAAAAAAGTGGTGCTCTTTGGGGAGGTACCCTATTAAATACTGCTGAGTTCTTAAATTTAGCAATTGAAAATTTGTCAGTGTTTCATTGAAAGCTGAAATAATTTGAATCCTCCGTAATAAACTCCGCTGTTCCTCGGTGAGCTGAAAGTCTCCTGAGGTTTTAGGGCAGGCAGAAAATCTGGGGGCTCTGTAGCTAACTGGATAATTTGCATGTGCTGGAGGCGCATGTAAAGTTCATTCCACTTGAAGGTACAGCGCAGAACTTCATTGTTCAACATAACTTAGAGCAATGGTGAAGGTCCAGCTGTGTAAGTATTTCTACAATCTTAGTTGACTCTCATGAACAAAGATGTTTGCTAAGGCTTTGCCTCTTGAGGAGCATAGCCTGAGTTATAAAGTAGTCCCAGGAAGCGCTCAGCTGATAGTAGATGTGCTGCCACTGTGAACACTGAGTGAGGAAAGGACTTACGGTGGCTGTCTGGAGATGAATTTGCTTGTAGAGCAAAAGGGAGTAATGCCTGCCAGGAAAACATAGTGTCAACTATGGAGAACAGGGCAAACGCACAATTTTCTTCTTTTGAACCCTGTTCCAAATTGATAATATTTTGTCTTCTAACATTCGCAGGAGAATAAAATGGGGAGGAGGGACAGAGGACATTCTTTAATTTCAGTTGTTTTTACAAATATCAACCCTCTTGGTATTCCTCTTCCAGTTGTGCTGAGGATGAGCTATATTTGAAAAGAACAAATCTTCAGGACAGCTTAAGTACCAACTGCTTTTAAAAAATTTTAGCTGCGTTCCATTTTGGCCTTGATGTATTTAACTCCTTTTCCCTGAATTTGTCTGCCAATTCTAATCACAGTGTTCTCTTAAAGTAAAAATGAAAGACCTTTTCCTCAGAACATGTGGTGCTTGCCCTTATACAAATTGTAATTGATTTACGGGAATGGAAAGAAATTATCTGTTCTGCTTTTTGTTAAGTAAGCTTTGGATAGTTCATTTGATTAAAATAAAAATATTACATCTTTAGTGTTTGCAGAGGAAAAGCCCTTTGTAAACAATTGAAATAGTGTGATTCCAAATAAAATCCCGCTGATTTTTGTTTTGGGTGGGTATGGTTTTAACGGTGTTGATGTAAAACCTCCAGTATTCCTTGTCAGAATGCATTTTGAGTGGTTGAATTTAGGTTCTGAAGACTCGTGCACAAGTTTAGTAATGAAAGTTACTGTATTTTAAAAAATTAAATCACTTAGTATGTCCAATGAGAAGACTTGGTTTCATAATTTTCACCTTAGAAGTTCATTCTGGGCTATAAATCAGTTTTCTGATATGAGAGGGGTTTAAAATTAATGCAGCATTTTTAACCCACTTTTTATCTGCAAACGTTTCCTGTAAAGGATGCAGCTCTTAACTAACATTCCAGGTTTTTCCACAGTAAAGACTGTTGTCTAGTTTTGCAAAAAACTTAATAGATGATTCTTATATCAATTATCAGGTACGTGCTAGTAACACCTCCATCTAGTAATAAGAGGTTTTACATTGCCCAATAAGGCCCATAGGGTATTACGTAAATGTTCATGCGTGGATTAGGAATGACTTTCACAAAGGGTAGATGCTGTGTCGCCCCGCCGTGGTGTTTACCTATACCTAGTTGTACTTTATTCATCACTGATGGGAAGTAGTTTTTCCATATATAGGCATCCAACTGAAAAGAAACTTGGACATCCTGACAAAAGACACTGGCGCACTAGAACGCATTTCCTTTGCATGTTGCTGTAATAATTAGTTAATTCTACTCCCAGCATGAATATAAGGTCACTTTTTAAGAAGCATACAACTTTTTTGACACAGGAAAATATGCTTGGGATTGTCATTTAAATATGTTGCATTTATAAGTGAATGTGAATCCCACTCCTGTTATACCCCTACATAAAAAAAATATTTTTCTCTTTGTAGAACTGACAGTGCATCAGCTGACCAGGACAATATAAAATACTCTTCATCCAGAGATCGGGGCAGTTCTGCCTCCTATGGATTACAACCCTCAAATTCAGCTGTGGTGTCTCGACAAAGACACGATGATATCAGAGTCCACACTGACATACAGAATGAAGAAAAAGGTATTCAGATTGCTGTTTCATGTGTAAATTGTGAGGGGATACTCAGGGAAAGGTGGTAAGCGTGAAATGGTGGATTTTTTTTTTTCATAAAAAGGCAGTGAACTTATACAACTTGTTGCCACAGTATCACTGTGTTGAGGGATTTATCAGGGAACAGCAAAATGTTGTGGTTGATATGAATAGTGAGAAAAATATGCAGTTGCATTAGGAGAAGAATGTAAGAGAAGACTTAATGCATTAACAGCATAAGCACTTTTCTCTGAAGAATATTGTGCTGGATGTGTCTGGTCTGCAAGTTGTAATTTCTTCCTGAATACTGTCTAGTGCTTCTGGTATTGAAAATTAACTGCCTGATTCAATGGGCTGCTACTCTGATATATTACCTATTGCAGCTTTACTGCAACAAACTGGAATCTTTGTTTGGGAATCAAATCTGATTTTGTCATTAATGGGAATTTCTACTTCTATGTGCCTCAGTCTGACTTCATATAAATCACATGATGTATAGTTCATGCAATAATTTTTTCTTTTTTTTGAATGGAAATACTTTCTCTAGAAGATGGCCAAAACCTCATCATCCTATCTTTTTCATCTTTATGAAAAAAATCCATATGTGGAATTTTTTTAAATCACTAAATACAGGTATCAAATAGGAGGGGTTTTTTTTACTGGAGTCACTTTTTAGACTGTAAATCTTCCTGAGGCAGGCCAGACTCAAAAAAAAAAATCTCACAGGAATATTAGTGTGGGAGGTTTTGTTCAGGAACCTAAAAAGCATTTGCACTCCCCCTGCTTCTCTGCCCTGTAACTATCTCTGAGGAATTGCAGCATCTTCGGGGAAGTTACAGCTGGATGTGCTAATGCAATTTGATTTTTTTATAAGTAGTAGGTAGTGTTATTAGGAGGCAAGTGCATGAAACAGGTATTTGTTTACCTGCATAACTTGAGAACCTTAAGATGTGGTGAACTTTAACAGAGAAAGTGAGTTTGTTTGTTGGTGTATCTGCTAGGGTGGAGTTTTACTGTGTGGCACGCAGACTGGCACAGTAGGTTATTCTTATACTTCGAAATGTGCTAGCATTTAAAGAACGCGCTGGCAGTATAGTGGAATAGTAAGTTTCAGACCAATTTGGGAAGGTAGCTTGTCATGTTGCTGGGAAAGTGCCATCTGAACAGAAAAATGCACCTATCGCTTCCGCAAGTCCTGTGTCCTACAGGGCATGTCTCTGCTAGCTCAGCAATTCGTGCTGTTTTGTTCAGGTGTGACTTGAAAAGAGACTATTAGGATGTTCTGTACTATAAAACCAAATTCCAAGCATCTCTGGTTTTGGAGAAATTTGTAGCCTTACAGATGCAGATTGGTTTCTTTGTTTGATAAGGTTTTTTGAATTAATCAGTTGGAGTCTGCTAGCGTGGAATTTTCATTTTAAGAACTTCTGGCTTTTCTATGCTGGGTAACCATATCTCGTGAATACCTGGAATCTTTCAGAAGATATTCTACCCTCCACCCCCTGTTTCTGATGTTGATAATAAAAATTACTCCATCTTGATAACTTCTGGAAGTTGTTCAGGTTTGAAAACCTCCAAGGATGGGTGGTTCTGCATCCTCCCTTAGCTGCCTCATTAGTGCTTTACCATTCTCCTGGTAAACAGTTATTTTCTCATATTCAGTCTGAATTTCCCTTGCTGCAACTCTGACTGTTGGCTCCTCTCATTTTGTTCTGCATCTATAAAATAAGTCTGGCTGTCTTTTTTTTTTTTTTTAAAATAACCATCCACATTAACTAGTGGAAGACTGCAGTTAGATCTCTCCACTTTGTCTTCTCTACTTCATAAAACAAGACAGGGGAGTTAGAAGATTTAAGTTTTTAAAACTAAATAGAAGGCTCTTGGGTTTTTACTTCCTGTAACGTTTTTCTGTTTTGATTTGTAACTATGATGTGCTCAGAGTCCTCACTGCTAAAAGGACACTGCACTAGTATTTGTATGCGCTGGTATCTGCATGTTTACGCTAGAATTAATATCAGTGACGTAGATGATCGTATTCTTATTAGGTCTCAGATTTAATACTTAAAGGAAAACTAATAGAATTTGTATATATTAGGGTTTTCAAAACTTATCAGACCAGGATATAACTGAAGCGAGTTATAATGTAATATTTACAGCCTTACTGCCAAAAAACCTGATTGCCCTGCTGTTTTTTAATTACTTTAAATGACAACTTGTTTCATATTGTTACCAAAGATGTACCATCTGTATGTCAAGTGGAGAATATAGGCTTGTGTTTAATTCATTTAAGATAATGTCAAATACGCTGAAACAACTACCACATGCCTTTGCAGACAACCAAGAAACCTGGGATATTTTCTGTGCTAGAGGGAAAGTATGAAATATCTTCAAGAGCACCAGTAGTACATGGTAGTATGTCTGTTTTTCAGAGTCGATGTTTGTGGTTTGAACACGTGGTTACCTGGCACCTTCCATTAAGCTAATTTTTTTGTTGCTTTGAATTTTAGTGGTAATACTTCTGTTTAGTCATGAATGAATTATTGCTGTTAGAAGTATTTTCCTGCGTAGGACAGCATTGGTTTGTTATGACAAAATAACATTAAGATGGCATACATACCAGTTTAGATTTAAAAACTGAGTTTAATGTGGTAAATCCAAATATACACAAATTATCTTCACTGTAATTGTAATTAACTAATTAAAACTGAGACTTTGCGCAGGATTTTCTGTAATGGTAGATTAGTCCTGTGTGCATAGAAATAAACTTCTAGTAGTTCACAGCTGCATTTTATCAAAAGCTTTACCTCCAAGATGACACGCTTTACATCTACCAAGGTCCAGATTGACCTTGATGTTTGAACTTAGGGTTTTTTTTATCTGTACTCTAGTCTTGCTAAGCTGCCTCTTGTTCTGGACAACCACCTCTCCTTTTCCTCAGGATTTCTTTTATACACTGATGCAAGTGAAATTGTGGAAATACCTTTCCTGAAAGAAGTCTTTTGTTTTTATGGGTTTAATTTTACTAGTTGATTCTTCCCTGTCTCGGGCAGGGAGGGCACTTTAGAAAGCTGCCTGCACAGCTGCCTCGGAAGTGAGCTCTGGTACATCGAGTGAAGTATTGGGCAGGCTTGGGGGCCTGTTTCATTTCTCCACAGTACTGCAGCGGAAGAACCTGCCCCTCAGAGTGGTCTGGCAGACTGAAAAAATCTTTGGTTTCGACATTGCAGAGTGTAAATTCTTGTGGATCTAGGAGTAAAAATAATTTAATTGCTCCAAATGACACTTTTATTTCCATTTCATATTGTTACCAAAGATGTACCATGTGTATCTCAAGTGGGAAAATGTAGGATTGAGTTTAATTCATTTAAGATATTGTCAATATTAGTGTATGAAAATAAGGACTGTTTTATGTTTAGGGAGAGTTGTTCAATCTGTACATATAGATAGTCTGTGGCTTTTTTAAAAGCTTTCTCTTTTTTTGACCATTTTAGTGAACATGTGTGGTGGATTTATAACACAGAGGAAATTGGATGTGCATAACCAAGGAGCAAGAAAGTGAATGTATCTAGCCATGGGCAGCAGCAGTTTGAAATGAAGGGCCTTGTAAAATACAAGGTCAAAAGTAATAAGAAGAAAACCCCAAATGCAAGAAAATCAATGTTAAGCTTCATTGCAGTAGAGGATTTTTCATATGCTTCAAGAAAGACTGATTAGATTTTGAGTTTGTGACCTGGAAGCTGACAGGGCATAACAAAATATTTTTGCCTGTGAAAGTGAAAAAGGAAGCTAAAGGAGGTGGTAGAGGATAGGGCTGCTGATTTGCATATGAGTTGAATAACTCCTGACATATTACCCTGCTAAATATGTGGTCTGATAGCCTGTTTTAATCTCACATTGGTTTTTCCACAGGTGGCTACAGTGTCAATGGAGGATCTGGGGAAAATACTTATGGTCGGAAGTCGTTGGGGCAAGAGCTGAGAGTTAACAATGTGACCAATCCTGATTTTACCAGTGTTCCGCATGGGAATCGTGCTTTAGCCACAAAAGACATGAGGAAATCACAGGGTAAGGTTACCACAGATTTTCAGCAAGAGAGGATCTCTTTTGGCAACCTCTCTTGTGTTCAGAATATGAAAAGAAGTTCACTACGATTAGGCAGTCTATGTGGATTTTATTTTTTGTGTTGTATGATTAGATGGTGTTGATGGAAACTGTCACCTGGTATTTACTGTTCCGTGCATTGAGACTCCCTCCACGCCTCTCGACTATATGGCTTATGCTATCAATCTTTCAATCTCCTCTAAATAGGTTTTGAACCCTTAGGTTAGACAAATTTGGCAAAGAGATCAAGGACTCTGAGAAGGAGAATTTGCTCTTAGATTTTTTGAAAATTGGTGCCTGAGTAAAAAGTTGTTAATTAACGAGCCCCCGGTGCAGGAAAACCTGCAATGGTGAGTTCAACAGTTATCTGTTCTCCCTGGCCTGCAGGTCAACGAGACATCACGTCGTACCAGCTGATTAGTCAGTAGACGTGCACTCCTGAAGCAGTCACAGTTCATGTTCCCTCTTGCTCAGCTGAGGATTGGAGGCCAGAGAGGAGCTGGGGACCTTGTAAGGATGTGGGCAAGGTCTTGGGAGAGGCAGCAACAGGAAATCTGGGGTCGCAAGAGAGTGCGAGAATGCTGGGCACGTGTTTTTGAGAAACTTTTCCCACTATTTGGCCTTAACTAATAGTTCAAAAAAAAAGGTGAATGTTATTCCAAGGACTCCTGGATGAAAATAGAAACTTTGTTATGACTAAGCACTGTCATTTATTGCATCATTAATGTAAGTGCTCATTGAGCCACTGACAAAAACTGTGACTCTTTTATGCCAGGCACATTGTAAACATATGAGGACACAGTGTTCCTCCTCAGGGATTTGTATTTCAGAGGAGACAGAAGGTGAAAGAAGAGTGTTCAGTGTGCTATATGGATGGAAGAACTGAGGTGCGAGCGGGGATGTGACTTGCAAAAGCCTGATCTTTGAAATGGGTTAAACTCAGGCTTTATAGTCCCTATTCTGGTGTCTTGATATGGAAATTGTTCAGTCCTTTTAGTGTCTTAAATTATGTTTATGTGGAGGAAATAGAATTGTCTAATAGAGAACTTTGAAAATAATACTTCTGATAGTGGGCCTGTGCACAATGTACTATTAGTTAGTACTGGCAGAAAATTCAGGCTGTTCTCTTAGGTATGTGAGCACCTCTTAACCTTTAAAATGTTAGGAACTGTAATTTCAGGAGACTGGAGTTGTGTTTACGGCTTGTATCCTTCTGTATGTACTGTCCGCTGGATGGCAGATTTCAAGAGTTTCTCCTTTTTAACTGGCTGCCTTTGTGATTGTAGGTTTCAGCAAATAATTTTGATTTTTCCTGTCTTTAAATTACAATGGGATTATGCGGCAACAGAATCTTATTCTTTTAAATTCTTCTGTATTTTCGTGTTTGTTTGTGCATCCATTAAGCAATTTTTAACATGCTTGTCTCCTGTGAGTGAGCATGTGGCCGAGTCCTTGCTGATTTTTCGCAAAGTGGAAGTTATACAGGTGTTCAGTATAGCTTCAGTTATGCACTTTGTTAATTTATTCTCATTTATTTATAGGTTATGGTTGTGGCTCAACAGGTAACACTGTCAGAGAGTAATGCCAATGCTCATCAGATATTAACTGAATAAAACCAAGGCTGCTTTTAGGAGAGAGTTTTAAACACTATGTCTTATTCTAGTAGCAGTGAAATGTGTGTCTTGTACCAGTAACCTTAGTGGTGGTAGTTTTATATAGTTCTGGTTTTAGGATTTTTTAATACTTAGAACAGCACAACCATATTTCAAAATAAATTAAGTTTTCCTTGAAGAGATTACAAACAAAGAGGTAAATGCAGAGAAGTTAACACTAAAAAGTTGCAAGTTGTAGATTTAATTGAAGGCTTATACTTACTGTTGACTTTTCATCTAGCGCTGAAAAGTCAACCAACATTTTTAGCGACATGAAGGAGGACTCTTTTAGGGACCTCACAAAGATCTTTGATCAATAGCCAGTGCACCTCTGCACGCTGTTCCTCAGTAGAGGAAGAGAGATCTATTTCCCTTTTCAAAGCAGAACCCTGCTAGCTATCAGAGGACTACTCATAATCTTTCTTCTGCCAAAGTGGTAGAGAAATACTCATTTCTTGGTAGTTGCTTGAGCTGAAATCTGTTTCTTTGCTTCAAGAAGCAGCTTGGTTTTCCACAAGGTTTCTTTAAATGTTATTTGTTGAGTTAATTTTGTTTACAGGTTGTCAGAAGGCTGATTTTACCTTACCGTGCCTTTTTTTTAGTTCCATTTATGTAGAAGAGAACTAAATACAGGTTTTTGTGTAGAAGTAAAACAGTTCTTAGTCCTAAATGGCTTCTACTGAGATACTGGGCTGTCCACTGGAAGAAATGAAATCTTTTGGCAGATTAGATTTCACATTTAATTTTCCTCATATTAGTTTTAAAATAAATCAGGATTTAATTTTTTATTTTTTTCCAATTACTATTAGGACATATTGAGTCAAAAAATACACATTGCAGGCAATACAGATATTATTGCTGTAGAAAAAAAAAATTGCCTTTTCTTTTTCAGAGCGATCGTTGTCTTATTCTGACGAGTCTCGACTGTCAAATCTTCTTCGGAGGATTACTCGGGAAGACGACAGAGACCGAAGACTGGCTACTGTAAAGCAATTGAAAGAATTCATTCAGCAACCAGAAAACAAACTGGTTAGTAGTTTTTACTTTTCCGCAGCGCTGGAATATTTTGCGTTTTATAAAACTGTCTTTAAAAAATCTGAGTATTGGGATGTGTTTGTGAGGAATATCTTGTATACAAGGAATTTCTTTCCACAACAAAGGAAGGTGTATTCCTGCATCCTGCTCCCTGCCCTGTTTTGGAGGGCTCAGAAGTTCTCCAAGTATTGATAAAGCAGAGAGGGATGGATTAATACCCTGCCGCTCACTTGTAGGCAGTGCTCTGGCTTTCAGTTGTGGGTTATGTGTCTGTCCATATTTGTAGGAAGCTGGTTTGTTCTCTTGTATACATAAATTAACCAGTGGTAATTGTGCTCTTTTCCAAAGAGTGTAACACGTAAACACTGAGACTTACTCTATTCTGTGTGCCTAGGTATAAGCAGAGCATGTACAAGCCTTGCTAATACTTCAGCTTTCCTCTGAAACCAAATCCTTCTTAATACATGGGTTTGGAGATGCTTTTAACAATTATTCCATGGTTTTTTTAAAATCACTTGTGTTATTCTCATTGTATTTGTCTCCTAGGGTTTTTTTTTTAACTGCATTTTATTTTGGTTTGCTGGTACCTCAGAAGGTATTTGAATTACCATTCTAATATCTAACTCGGTGACAAGCTTTGTACTTGTTAGTGGTCAGAATGTTAATATCTTTCTGAAGAAAAGAGAGCAAATCTTTTTATTAACTTGTCAAGAAAACTTCTAGTTCATATACAGTTGCAGCTAACGTATTATTTTGCAACTCAACTCACTAATGCGTGTGTTTTAGTGCATATTAGGAAAACAGCTATTTCTGGTTATGTTTACTGAGAAGAACTGGTTCACCAATAATGTTTCATCTCCCAAAACAGTGCTGTGCTCTGTTGGAAAGTCAGGATGGCCTAAGGAGAAATTTTAGTGCTTTGTATTGTATGAATTATTCTGCTGATACAATTGGCAATTAGTATAGGAGACAAGGTCTTTGACGCTACTGATGAGCCGTATGGTGAGTCTTATGTTTGTGATGTGATGTTATCAGCAAGAACTAAACTTAGAACAAACCTTGATAGAAGGCTGCCAGTGTATTTTTGTGGCTACTGTAAATAAATATGAAATAGAACATGTAGGATAATATTGCAGTATTGCTTAATATAGTTCATGCCAGTCTGTGGTGGCCACGGAAAGCATAATAGCATTCCATCAGCAGCACTGGCAGCGGGGATCTAACGTGGGTGTAAGCAGGACCTAGTTTGTAGAAGTTACCAGGCCGTTATTATGCTTGTGCCTTTTATGTATCTTATAGGTACTAGTTAAACAACTGGATAATATCCTGACTGCCATTCATGATGTACTCAATGAAAGGTAAGCTGCTAAAGGTGCGCAGTTTGAGGGCTTTAAAGAGGGAAAACAATGAGAGCGTTAGGTTTGGATTTCAGTATAGAAATGCAGTGGAGGGGCGAAGATTGAAAGATATTAATTCACTGATTTTGCATGGGTGTGACATTGCAGTAACAGGATGAAACTGGGTGAGAGTTAGGAGTCTTAAGAGAATTCCTAAGGGAATGTTAAAAATACTGTTAGACTGTCTAGAGTACCCTTCCCATGGTGGGAATTTGAATGCACAAGTACGGCTTTTAAGGGGTAGGTGATACGAAGTCTTGTCTCAGCCATGTTTAATCACCTGGGTGTAGGAATGTGCTGCTGTGGTTGTCTAGCTTGCGCATTGAACTTAAGTTTTTTACAAGCTTATTTTTTTTACAATCTAATCCATTTACATCCAGCTAAGAGCATATTTAGTGGGAGCACAGGTACGTGGGGGCTTTCAGGTGCTTAACTTGGTCTTATTACCCAAGTCAGATGTATGTTAAGAATTTTCTTCCTTGGATAGTGTGTTGCAAGCAAAATGGCCAATTTATTGCATACTGTCATTCAAGTTGATTTGTTCCATAGCAAGAATATTTCATAGAATTTTTCAGATTATTAACTTTTATTTTAGCTTCATCCCTGCTACCATTAAGTGGGAGAGAAGTAGCTTCGTTCATGCATATAAAGTTTTGATTTGTTCATGGTTTCTTCTGTTCTCCTCTCCTGTCTGGAGATTCCACATTTCTTTTTTTTCTCCCCAAAAATACAGTAGCAAATTGCTTCAAGAACTGAGGCAGGAAGGAGCTTGCTGTCTTGGCCTTCTTTGTGCTTCTCTGAGCTACGAGGCTGAGAAGATCTTTAAATGGATTTTTAGCAAATTCAGCTCATCCACAAAAGAAGAAGTTAAACTTCTTTATTTGTGTGCAACCTACAAAGCACTAGAGACAGTAGGAGAAAAGAAAGCCTTTTCATCTTTAATGCAGGTAAGACTACAAGTTAAAACAGGATTATTAATGATTTTTCCAGTGCAATGCTTGAATCAACCTTTTAAACTGGAATGAACAATAAGTACTGCTATGTTCACCTAGTAAGTCAGTGTAGTTACGGCTGGGAGGGAGCTTTCTGACTGAATGGGGTTCTTCGGTTCTGGTTAGGTTAGAAAGGAACATCAGATCTTTGTAGCGTGATTTATATTTTGATGCAACTTTGTAGTATACAAGCAAGAGCACTCAAGTGGAATGGTACACAAAACCCAACCTGTTGGCTGCTTGTGCTGTCTCCTATTTACACTTGAGCTGTGATTAGATCTGAGAGCGAGTAGAATGTGTGCAGATGAATCTGGTCTTCTGGTTCAAGTTTTAGGGTCTGTTATTTTAGAAAACTATGTCCGGGTCTGTGCTCCAATTTAGTGTTTGCTTAGAGCCAAAAAGCTTCGAGAGAGAGGAACTTAGAACAACTAGTTGTTCTGTGGCTAAAGCATTAAAGAAAACTGTGTCCCCAAGCCTTGAACCTGGTCTGTCATACTTCAACTGCTCACTTGAAGAGATTATTTTCATGCAGTGTATGTGATGATTTTATATTTTTCCTTCCTGCAGAAAGAGAAGTTTCTGTTGTTTGAATCGAAGTAGTTTGCTAAAAAGTGTTCAACACTTAAGAAGTCTCTGTGTGTGTCTATTGTAATTTTCTCATGTTATTTTTTATGAAGTGAAATGTCTAGTGGCTTTGCTTCACTTTTTAGCTTGTAATGACGAGCCTGCAGTCCATTCTAGAAAACTTGGATACACCAGAGTTGCTGTGCAAATGTGTCAAGTGCATCCTTTTGGTGTCCCGATGCTACCCACACATTTTCAGCACCAATTTTAGGGTAAGCTTGTTTTGTATTTTCTTCTTGCATAGAAATGTTGGTGCAGCAAGTTGGGTAATTAAACTTTTTTCAAAATTACTTTCCAGGACACAGTGGACATACTGGTTGGGTGGCACATAGATCACACTCAGAAACCTTCATTGACCCAACAAGTGTCTGGTAAGTTTGGCCGAAGAGTCACTAATGCAGCCTGCTCTGGCTTGCAGATAATGTGGGTTTATTTATACATCTTTGGTCCTATTGACGTGGAATTTGACAGAAAACCAAAAGGAGTTTCTGGCTACATAACAAGAGACTTGGTTGCTAATTCTTTAGGAAATCTGTATTTGCCATTTTATGCCGTATCTGGAAAAATGGGATGCTTTAATTAACCTTATTAAGGTTATTTAATTAACCTTATTGAGGTTGCATTTAAATATCAGTCGTTTTGTGTAACTTTTAAACAATTTTAAATAAGTTTATAAATCTTAATGTATTCTCTGTGAAATAATATCTTTTCTCTTTGTTATAAAGATGCTGTGTTGGCATTTAAGGAATTGTGAAACTGATTCCTGTAGCTATAGCAGTTATCTTGGTGGTATTCACAGCAAGTCTGTTAGGTTTCCTGAGTCATAGTCCTAGATTCTGTCCTTAATGTTTAACTGCTGTGGGGCAGGACTGAACTTGAAAATGAGTTTGTCAAAGGGACGAAAGAGGGAAATACTATTTCTATTTATGTAAAAAATTACTTATTTTAAAACTTTTCATGCAGATGACCTTCTCTTACCTTAGCAACTTTTACCTTGGCAGTATGCAACTAAATTAAATTTTCTTTGTTCCCCCTTTTTAATTGCTCTGTTACTTTTATACAGGATGGCTGCAGAGCTTGGAGCCCTTTTGGGTGGCTGATCTCACTTTTTCTACCACACTCTTGGGTCAGTTTTTAGAAGATATGGAAGCTTATGCTGAGGTAAACAAGACTTTATGGGATATACCAGAGTTAAATGTTGTGGATTTCTTAATCACAGCTGTGATTCTTACGGGTACATTACATTTGCAGAAAATAAAATTGTATTGTTTTCCTGGGGAAAAGAGGATCAAATTGCAGAGTATACTCAAGGCGTCTACAGTGACAATTCTACATGAATCCTCATGAAGCATTTAAATAGTATCATATCCAGGCTTTCAGCCAATGTTGATTGAGAATATCATGTTATAAGAAAAATAAAAGCAATAAACCAAAC
>NW_010402147.1:20234-30265 GCF_000710305.1 Buceros rhinoceros silvestris
AGGAATGCCTTCATTTTAAAAAAAGCTGCAGTGAGGATATTTCTTGGTATTTTTTCTAATCATCCCAACTTTAGAGTTTTTCAGAAGTAGTGACTGTTGGGGGGAGAGGGTTTCTTAATGCTTCTGTAGATGAACGGTAAATCTGTCTTCTCTTAAATAAAGTAAATGATTATGTTGTGCAGAAAACAGTGCAGCTGTTACTGATAATAAACTAAATATATTCACTTAACATACTTTGTTTTGACTTTGTAACCTTTGCGTAGTTAACAGGTTGTAGAGTCTATCTGACTGTCATTAAAGGAAGATTTTTGGGAGTTTGGGGTGGGGCGAGTGTTGTCTCTTTCTTAAGGTAAATGTGCTCATATGTATGTGCTTATAACTGGAGTATGCTGTATTATATATGTTAACATGCAGATCCTAAAGGTGAAATTGTACTGCCGGCATAATCTGCTTCACTGAAAGCAGAATAAATAGTTTCATTTTTATTAGTGTACTTCTGTGTACCCCAAGGTTTCTGATGGTACAGCTTTAAGAGTTAGGATTGACAGCCCTCCTTGGCAGTGTCAAGCCCACAGAGACCTGTGCTGCTGTGGCTGTAGACACACGGTTGAAAGTGATTAGCACAGTAAGTCGCTGCTTATCAGCTTGTCTGCTGAACTGGACAATGGGCGTATTCTTAGTCACGGAGGAGTTTTAAGATAACATGTGGTAACTTAAATCATGGAGGAGGTGGTTCCAGCTCGTGTGTTTTTATCTCTCAGTGGGGTAGACCAAGGCTATATCTATACTAATGAGATCAGCACTTCTGGGAACGTTCCCAGGCACTGATGCCAGCTGGCATGAAGTAGCCTGCTAGTAAAGTCATGGTCTCCAGATCAAGGTAGCTGCATGTAAACAGTGTGATGGCAATGGCCACTCCAGCATCCTGACTCCGATTTGCAGGTGGGAATTGTTTGGGAGAGTGAAAGTTGTGCAGACAACTGTTGTGGCAGTGCAGTGGTACAGATGATCATGTTCCTGGGGCCAGGAATATCATAAGCCTCTGTTTGAATTTCCAGAGTACAGTCCGAGTTCTCTGTTTCAGGGGCTAAGCTAATGAGCAGCATCTCATTACTTCTCTGTGACTTGGTTGGATATTTGGAAAAATTTCTTTACAGAGTGGGTGGTCAAGCATTGGACCAGGCTGCCCAGGGAGGTGGTGGAGTCCCCACCCCTGGAAGTGTTTAAAAGATGTGTAGATGTGACACTGTGGGACATGGTTTAGGGACCCTGGCAGTGCAGGGTGAACAATCAGACTCGACGATCTTAAAGGTCTCTTCCAACAAAATGACTCTGTTTGCGTGCCTGTGTCCTACCTTAGTACGTATGTGGTTAGAGATACCAGATGAATATATCTATAATTGCCCAGGATATGTAATATGTCTGGAAAACAAATGACATATTTTGATCTTTTATGCATATATTATCGCTGTTAATGATGTGTAGTGATATATAAAACTTCTGTGCTGCAGGACCTCAGCCACGTGGCTTCTGGGGAATCAGTAGATGAAGATATTCCTCCTCCTTCAGTATCGCTTCCTAAACTGGCTGCACTTCTTCGGGTTTTCAGTACTGTGGTGAGGAGTATTGGGGAACGCTTCAGCCCAATTAGAGGACCACCAATTACAGAAGCATATGTAACTGATGTAAGAATCGAAGCTTTTCTTTTTCTTTGTTGCTGATGTGACTTATCACTGTGTAATGATGCTATTCACTGTTGAATTTGTTTGTTTAGGTTTTGTAATTTTACGTAACTATGTATATGCTCAGGTTTGAGCAAATACATTTTATTTATGAAATGCGCTATAAGAATTTTCCTAAATACTAAGGTGTATACTGTGATAGAAGCATGAGGGAGAAACAAACTTTTTTTAGGCATTTTAATTTCATGCAGCTAGGTTTATGCTTGGGTTACGTCTTTGTAACCATAGTGTTACTGTTTATTAAGGTTGCTGTGATGCCATAAAAACTGATTCAAATTATGAGTCCACTTTTATAAAATGTAGGGGTTTTTATTCATGCTGAAATTGCTATCAGATCTGATGGATACCATGTCCTCTTGTTCTAAAGTTTAGTTATGCGATGGTGTAAACTAAGAATAAATATTATGTACTATGCTAAATAGCTCTTATACTTTCAGAACAGGAATGGTAGAGGATGCGAATGATTTTAAAAAGCAAACAAATAAAAAAAAAAAAAGTCAACCAATCAAAAAATACCCTGCAGTCAAAATCTTGTTGCTGCACGAGCTGTGCAACTAGAATTTATGCCCTTGCAGAGTTCTGAGAGGGGCAGAACTTCTCAGTTAAGTGATTGTATGGATTTCCCAATTAAAGCTAAGACAGTTATGTAACGTGTCTTAACTGCAGAGGATTCTTGTGACAAAACCTGAAGAAAAGAAAACTAGTCTGTCTTTTACAAGAGGAGTTCTGTTGACTTCAGTTGCAACTGAACGCTGAATTCTGAATAACGAATTTAGGTTTTCTAGGTCTTTGGAGGTTTTTAAATGAATAGGAAACTAGGCAACTGGAGGTTTGTTTTTTCTTATACTTCTAAAGTAATGCCATAATGCCCATTATTCAGACTGTGCTGTTGACAGAATTTACCAAGCTGCAGAGCAGGTGATGGGACTGGGTATCAAGTGGATGTGAATGTAATTAAGTAGTATGTGGTCCTTGTCTCCTTTTAATGGAGTTTAATGTAGGTGTGTTTTTAACTTTTGCAGGTTCTGTACAGAGTAATGAGATGTGTGACTGCAGCAAACCAAGTATTCTTTTCTGAAGCTGTACTTACAGCTGCCAATGAGTGTGTTGGTGTTTTACTTGGCAGCCTTGATCCAAGCATGACCATACACTGTGACATGGTCATCACGTATGGATTAGATCAAATGGAAAATTGTCAGACTTGTGGCACTGATTATATCATTTCAGTCCTGAATCTGTTGACACTGGTTTGTACATATTTTTACTATTGCGGTTTTTGCATTGGAAAATATTATTTTCTGAGGAACCTTGCTTGTGTGTGTGTATTAGATAAATATCTAAAACTCTTCTCTTCCTGATCACAAGCAAGAAATTCCTTTTCTAAATGCTTGTATTCTTTTCTGTAAAGCTTGTGTATACCTTTGGTTTGTTGATAAAGTGGCGTTTTAGATTGAGTGTTCATGTTTTGGGGTTTCTTTGGGGATTTTTTCCTCCCTGTCTGACTTGGCTGTTGGACAGTGCCATTCTCTGGCCTCTGCAGTTGATATGAATGATGAATTTCAGAATCTTAGTGCTTAATGTGTTCTGTTTATCTACTTATGCCATGACCTGGGAAATCAGAATTTTTCAAAACATCGCTCTTGATGTGTAGAACACAAACTCTTAAACGTACAGCTATTTACATGGATCATACAACTTTCTCTCTCAGCTGTGCTGGTAAAGCCTGAAAATAACTAATTCTCTTAATGTGAAGTTTGGAAGGCAAATATAAAAAACTTGCATTGCTGGGAAGCTGTTTTATCTAGATAATGGTGTATCCAAGCTAGAAAAGCAGTGTTTTAATTTTTAATAATCTATTCTCATAAAAATTCGGGTAAAAATGTTTATTACTTTGTTTTTTATTCTCAGATTGTTGAACAAATAAATACAAAACTACCATCATCATTTGTAGAGAAATTATTTATACCAGAGTCTAAACTGCTTGTTCTTCGTTATCATAAAGAGAAAGAGGTAAGAAAAAAGTGACTTCTACAGATGTATTACAACAACCTTCATGCATTTCCTAGAATATATGTATTAAGCATTAAAACTTTGTTAATCTGAAATATATTTTTTTATCTTTCAATATATCTATGAGACTTCTGAAAATGCAGCTGTGGCTAGTTCTTGGTTTTGGCTTTAGGTTTGATAAGGAATTGTTAAGCTGGCCATGGTACCAGGCAGAGAAGCTCTTAGCTGATGTGGCTTTCATACTCAGTGTGTTTTGTGGATGATCCAGAAAGTAATTAATAGATTCTGTAATTAAGTAGTCCTTGCCTATCTTCCGTTTTCTGTAGTTATGTGTAACACACTAGACTATTCATAGACAAAGAGGCATAGTTTTAAATTTGACATTGGTGATTAATATATTTTGATTTCATGCTAATTTGTTATTACTGTAATTATTTTATATTCTCAAGGTTATTGCAGCAGCTCATGCTGTATACCAAGCTGTACTGAGCCTGAAGAACATTCCTGTTTTGGAGACTGCTTACAGGTTGATTCTAGGAGAAATGACCTGTGGTCTAAATAGTCTTCTCTATAGTTTACATCTTCCTGAGGCCTGTTCTGAAATCCAGCATGACTCCTTCAAGAAGCGTATATTCAACGTGGATAATGCAAATTTTGTTGTTATATTTGACCTCAGTGCTCTAAGTACTATTGGAAATGCTAAAAACTCATTAATTGGGGTGAGTAAAAACTCTACAGATAAAGTTTATGCAATAAGTGTGAACCCACTTTTTAACTTAATGTATTTCACCAGTAGTGCACATATGTATAATTAAAATGATCGTATTTGTTCTCTAACTTATGTAATAGAAAAACTTCCAGTATTAAAACTTGGGAAGAAGAATGGTGTGTTGGTGCATAATGAAAAGCATTTCCTGGGGAAGAGCATCTTATCAGGGTTATTCATGGATTGATTCTAAGATGACCATAGTAATTCTTTTTGAAAATCAAGACAGATGAAAGCAGTTTTAGTGGGTGTTCTGGTAGTATGTCAGCCATGTGAAAACACTTGTTCCAGATATTTCCAAATAAAAACATAAACTGCTTTTAACAGGGTGTTTAAAAAGGGGAAAGAAAATAGTTGCAATTAAGGTCACAAAATTAATAGTTAAATTATTTCCCTTGAGAAAAAGCAAGACACAATAATTAATGGTATGGAAACTACACTTAAAAATAGATCCTCTTTATTAAGTTCATTTGCTTACATTGTAATTGTTTTACAGATGTGGGCCCTTTCACCGACTGTGTTTGCGCTACTGAGTAAAAACCTGATGATTGTTCATGGTGACATAGCAGTTCATTTTCCTGCTGTCCAGTATGCAGTACTCTATACATTATACTCACACTGTTCCAGGTATGAAGATCAATAATTTATCAGTATTTAAAGAGCACTAGGAAGGACTGATCTGAATAGAAGGTATTGTCGGAGGGATGAGTTTAAATGGGCTATTACAATAAGCTTTTGCCCAAACTGCCCTAATCAGTTTTTACTTTCATTAATGGCAGGGAGTCTGTATCTCAGTCAAGAAAGCATACCCTGACTTAAAATTTTGCATTTTATTCAAGGGCAGATTAGAAGTCTTGTGTTTGAATAGAGATAACTGAGGGAGAACTCTGCTGAAAGTAAATAAGGAAAGATTATTTACTATTTTGCTTACTGAGATCTAGGAGAGGTAATGAAATGTAAACAAGAGACTTAAAAACATTTTGGATCTTATTTCTACAAACTGTTGTCAAAGTAAGGGAATATACTAGTTTTATTCTTGCTTTGTGTATTTCTTGGGTTCTGTGATTTTTCACTAGGCATTTGACACCAGCCACAGTTGAATTCAGGTTACTGGGCACATGGACCAATGTCAAATTGCAGCTTTGTTCTTTCAGGCCAGGGATCAAAATACTTGGGTTTTGACATAATGTGGTTACTGTGCTGCTGGGGTTTTGGGGGGTTGTTTTTTGTTTGTTTGTTGTGTTTTGTTGCTGTTTTCTCCCCCTCCTGTATACTTTAAGGAAGTATCCCCAGTTCTGGGGTGCTTTGATATTTTATGCTTTTCCTTGCATTTTCAGACATGACCATTTCATATCCAGTAGCCTCAGTTCTTCTTCCCCCTCTCTGTTTGATGGAGCAGTTATAAGTACTGTAACCACAGCAACAAAAAAACACTTCTCAATCATACTAAACCTTCTGGGCCTACTGCTTAAGAAGGATAACCTTACTCACGATACCAGGTAACTAACATTTTCTTATTAATCAGAGACTTTTGTTGTTTCCAGTAGAGTGCCTTAATTCAGAAACCAGGATAATTTTAATCTGTTAAACTTTGGGTAAATTTAACCAGCCATGTATTTGTTTGGTGTTTTTTTTTTTTTTTTTAATCACAATAATGAAATACCTAAGGAAAAAGTAGGCACTCATTTTTATGCATGGAGACTAGAAAAATTGAAACCGTTGTAAGATCTGTAGAGTAAAAGCAGAGATACCAAACTTTACTGAAGAAAAAAAAAAGGTTTTGCTTGCCAAAAGTACCCTTTTACAGTAGTTACTGTATTACCAAAGTGCTGTGAACGCTAGAGACACTTTCTTACAAAACCTTTTGTTTAGTATTATACCATAACTCATATTTTTTAATCTGTAACATGAAGTAGTTCAAATTATGTTGAAAAATATCTTTCTGTAACTGTATAGAGTGACATACTTTTGTTTTTTGAAGGAAACTACTTATGACATGGGCTTTGGAAGTGGCCGTTCTGATGAAAAAATCAGAAACATATGCACCATTATTTTCTCTCCCATCTTTTCATAAGTTTTGTAAAGGACTTTTAGCAAACAGTAAGATATTGCATATTTTTACTTACTAGCTGTCTTTTACGCGGCATAATTAAATACACAAGTGGTCTTGTCATATACCACGGAGAGCTGTAACTGTACTTGTTTCATTTTACTTTTGGGGATGCTTCCGGTTTGTATTGCGCAAAAACTTACTCCTTCTATAAACTTTCTCCAATGGATTCTTACGCAAACAATTTTCTTAAAATAGTAATTTGTGATTGTGAAATTGATCTACCAAAAATGTCAGTGATGTGCCAAATCATACTTGCAAGATTGCATTTAATTTTATCAAAAGCAGTGGAACCGTTCCACAGTGTGATGTAATTGGTTTGGATTTCAAAACCTGGGAATAGAAATAGGAGAACGAGTGCTTGTGGTAGCATAATGTTAGCAAAGCCAGCAGTTACTAACTTTACCTTGGTTTTATTCTTACTGAAACATATTGTGTATAATGCCAATGTATGGCGACCACAGAAGAATTAATCTGTCAGGTGTCAGAAAAGGCCCATAAGTAACACATAGCACAAATTACTTTTTGTCACTAAGCATTTTCTTGTTGTAGTAAAACTAGTCAATGAAGTCACAAGCAGAGTATTGCTTAAAGCCTGTCCCCTTCTGCCAGCTATGCTGTAAAAATGTCTTTAGATGTTCTGCCACAAGCAGAGTAATGCTTAAGTTACCTAATTCTAGCAATAATAATTTTTTTTACCTCTCAACTCCTTAATTCAGCCCTTCTGGAAGATGTGAACATTTGTCTTCAAGCATGTAGTAGCCTCCATGCCCTCTCCTCCTCCCTCCCAGATGACCTTTTACAAAGGTACTTGTACAGAATTGTGTATGTTATTTGAATTCTGCTGTGAAGAAGGTGGTAATATTTCCATTTCCTTTTTGGTGATGCAGGTGTGTTGACGTGTGTCGTGTTCAACTAGTACATAGCGGAGCTCGTGTAAGACAAACTTTTGGGAAACTTCTGAAGTCGATTCCTTTGGATGTTGTGTTGAGGTAGGTCGTTCAGATTAACTTCAATTTAGAGAATGGTTTAGTTTCTTTCATGACATTTGTCTGAAAAATAATGCCAGTCGAATGTCGTCATACTGTCTTAGTTTAAAATCAAAAAGCATGAAGTGTCTTGCTTTCTCTTCTACTTCGTTACAGGTTTAAGAACAGTCGGTAGTACACAAAGTAGGTAACAAATCTGATAAACTGTGCAGCACATCTTGCAGCAAATATGAATCCTTGTAAGGTCCTGGTTCTCCAGAGCTTCAGCAGTAATATGTCCTGCCATTTGTCTCAAAGACCTGAACTCCTAAAACACTTCATCTTGATACTAAAGAGTGTGCTTACTTCCAGTCATTGCATGTATTGTTATATGTGTGTGTGTAACTTTTTAGTTTATTCAAGTACCTTATAACATGGGTTGGTTTTTTGCCCCCTCTTCCTGCAGTAACCGTACCCACACAGAAATACAAGAAATTTCTTTGGCTCTAAGAAGTCATATGAGCAAAGCTCCGAGTAATACATTCCACCCCCAGGATTTCTCTGATGTCATTAGTTTTATTTTGTATGGAAACTCTCACCGAAGTGGGTAAGAACTTATTTTAAAACTAATATCCGTGGATGTTGAATTTATAGTAAATAATTCCAGGTTATATTTATTTTAAAATCTGTAATTACCTTTAAAAAATTTACAATTATCCTCACGTTGAAGGTAAAGCAATCTTTTTTTTCCTTTTATACTTCTCTGTAAGTATTTACAAATACCTTCAAATACACGTTTTTGCATATTTACCTGTGTATGTTGCTGCTTGGAATTAATCCTAGGGGATTTATTTGAGAGCAATAGGGAGCTGAAGTTTGCAGTATAAACTTGTGTTAATATACTGACGTTTTCTTTCAGGAAGGATAACTGGTTAGAACGATTGTTCTATAGCTGTCAAAGACTAGATAAGAGAGATCAGCCAACCATCCCTCGGAATCTGTTGAAGACGGATGCTGTTCTTTGGCAATGGGCTGTTTGGGAAGCAGCTCAGTTTACTGTTCTTTCAAAGTTACGAACTCCTCTGGGTAGAGCCCAAGATACATTTCAAACAATTGAAGGTAATGTAAAAAATACAGTTTATTTTCATGGTTTTTTTTTTTTTTTTTTTTTTTTTTTTTTTTTTTTTTTTTTTGTAAGATTGTGCAGCTAAGAACTTCACATCCAAGGCAAGAAGCCCAATGGCTTTATTTTTCAGTGATTATAGATTTTAGCATTTTTGACACATCAAGCAATGCAGTGGCACAAGAGCAGTTGCACAATTACTGTTACCTTTTGAGAGATTTTTACTTCAGCATTGCTATACTTTGACACACTTAATACTGTCTGGTAACTTTTTTCTCGTGTTTTGGTAAAATGTGTAGGTATTATTAGGAGTCTTGCAGCCCATACGTTAAACCCTGACCAAGATGTTAGCCAGTGGACTACGGCAGACAATGATGAAGGACACAGCAGCAACCAGCTTCGGCTTGTTCTCCTTCTCCAGTATCTGGAGAACTTGGAAAAATTGATGTACAATGCTTATGAAGGATGTGCCAATGCCCTTACCTCTCCACCCAAGGTTTGTCTGCGTTAGTGGTGATGTTACTTGAAACGTGGAATGTCTGTTGAATGAACAGTGTTTTCAGAGTAGATCAGGTCTTACTGTGGAACTTCAGAAGAACTTCTCAAACAAAGTTTGAGACTCTTAATTCATCTAGCTTTGTCTTTGGCTTGTTCCCAGAGAACATATAGAAAGAGGATTTATTTTTGGGGTACCAGCTTGTGGTACCAATCAAGCAAGTCTGTAGTACCTCTTAGTTTGTAGCAGTTGCTTGTTTGTAGATGCAGCAATCTTGTTATAAAGTAACACAATTGTGTGAGGATTTAAATTGGTTTTTGAGCAATATAAGCATTGTTTATAAACAAGGTACCCTTTTGGGTAGTTCTAACTGCAGAACGTTCTTCACAGAAATAAGCTGTTTAATTACCAGACTGACATGACAGTAATATATAGTTTATAGTCCGTTCACGTCAAGATTTTTAGCTTGGCAGAACGCCTGGCCAGTTGTGTACTCTGCGTGACTTCAGGCTGTCTGCATTAATAAAATCAAAGGTGCAGAATTTTACGGGTTTTTTTTTTCTCTCTCAACTGAAAACTGAACCTGTCCTGGCTTTGATCGCTATAAATATTAAACACTTAATGTAGCTATTTTGATTCATACAGAAGAACAGTACTGTAAAACTTCATGGTTTTTGTCTTTAAAGGTTATCAGGACGTTCTTTTACACTAATCGTCAGACATGCCAAGATTGGTTAACGCGGATTAGACTTTCCATCATGAGAGTTGGATTGCTGGCTGGCCAGCCTGCCGTGGACGTAAGACAACGATTTGATT
>NW_010402147.1:30300-31028 GCF_000710305.1 Buceros rhinoceros silvestris
CATCATGAGGTTGGTATTGGTGGCGGGCCAGCCTGCCGTGACAGTCAGACATGGATTTGATTTACTCACAGAAATGAAAACTAATAATAGTATCTCTCAGGTACTCCGTTATTCCTACGATATTCTATAAGAAATGAACTAAGGCAATCCGTAGTTACTAAACCAACTCATCCATAAAAGATGGTGTTATTTAAAGCCACGTTTTAAACTTGTACTTCTGTACTGACAGACTTTTGCCGTTAAGTGATACTCTAGGTTGGAGATCAGGACGTGCTGTGTACGTGTGGTCAAATACTATACATGAATGAATGCTATCGTTTGTCTGCAGTTTGAACAATTGAGCAATTTCTTCAAGTGGAAGGTTCTGCTTAAACTTTATGAAACTTCTGTTGCATTAGGGTGAGGCCTTCCCGAGCTTGTGGTGGTGGGGTGTCTTACCACATACCGGGGGTATGAGTGGGAGGGGATGTGTCGGGAGGGTAGCCTTCCTCTGAAAGTAACTAGCAGATGAGTGCAGCGGTGGGTCGAGTGGATAAAGTGGTTAAGCCTTCTTAAAATGGTTGAATAAGTTTCTTCAGTACTTGACTGGATTTGCTTAAATGTTTCAAGAAAGGTGGTTTGATGTTTATTCTTCCTGCTTCTTTATATAAGCATGAGAATTCATAGGTATGGAGCATCGCGTAGCGACTGCTATTGGCCGGCAGGCTGTGGGTTCGCAGCATACGCTC
>NW_010402147.1:31129-35047 GCF_000710305.1 Buceros rhinoceros silvestris
CTCTTCCCTTAGCTCTCCCGCTTTCCAAAAGCGGCGCAGTGGCTGGGCATGCAAAGCACTTCTTTTGTAGGTGCACGTAATGAAATGCTGCTTTACCATTTTGGAGTATTTAACCACGTGTAGAGCCCTTACGTGAGATTGGTTAAATAAAGCTTTCGGTTTGGTTTTAGGGAAATGAATTGGAAGTGACAATTATGATGCTGGTAGAAGCGTTATGTGAGCTTCACTGTCCTGAAGCTATTCAGGGTATCGCTGTCTGGTCTTCTGCTGTAGTTGGGAAGAGTCTTGCCTGGATCAATTCCGTAGCTCAGCAAGCAGAAGGGCGGTAAGTTCTCTCAGATAACTGGGTGTTACAAACATGGACGTTTTTTCCTTCTTATGCATAGTTCTGCTTCTGAATCTTTTAAATTGTGGCATGACTCAAGACTTAGCTAATTTCTATGTCAGTGAAAGTCATTGAGTCTTTCAGAGATACCTAATGCCTCCAGGATTTTTAGATATTTTTAACTTCTTGTTTTAACTAAATTACCGGGTTTTTAATTTAGATGGTGTTCCTAAGCTGTTTTTTCTTAGTTTTTTTACACAGCAATACTATTTTCATATTGTATTTAATTTTCTATTGCAAAATATTATTAATTTAAATATTTTCTAATGAAGTTTCTGAGCAACGGTGTGATCTGATTACCTGCCACTGTTTGCCAAGGGAGGGACTCCGAGGGAGATGCTTGGCAGTTTTAGTTCAGCTTTGAAAAAGTGGCTTCTGCGTCTATTGAAGTAGAATCTTTGGCTGCATGTACAGATAAGTGGGTCAGTGTTCCAGACAGGGTATGCCTTCATTTTGGTGTTTTCATCTCCTTAAAGGATTGTATCCTATCTTCTGTATGAAATGAAAAAGGGACACCTTCCATTATTTACCTGCCATGTAAAAATCCCCAAATAAAGAAAAAAAAAAGAAGGTTTATATTTATATCTTTTTCCCATTTTTATAAGATTCCTTAAAATAACGTGCAGCTTTGTAATACATGAGAATTTTCTCAGAAATAACAAGATTAAGGTGTGAACTGTTGCCCTGGAACCAGTCCTACAATCTTCTGTTAAAGGATACGTAGTTAATCAGTATGCAGGTAATAAATGTGAAAGTCAAATATGAAACTGATTTATCTTCTTCAATCTGCATTTGGTTTGAAGTTGGCATTAAAACCAGAATGGAAAAGCTTTTATGCTATGCTGTAACCTGGAAATTCAGCTGGTAAACTCGTGTTCTATGTTAATCCCTTTCTTTTGCTGAAGGTGACACCTGTACTTCTTGTCTGTTGAGGTAAAGAAATGTTTAAAATATAGTCTGTTTACCAAAAACCCCTGGTTCTGTAAAATGCTGACTAAAATATTGAACCATTCAAGGTTTGAAAAAGCATCTGTGGAATACCAGGAGCACCTGTGCTCCATGACGGGAGTGGATTGCTGCATAACAGGCTTCGATAAAACTGTGCTGAAGTTGGCCAATTCAAACAGTGTGAATAATGCCAGCCCAAAGCATTCCATGAATGGTCAGTATTTATTGGTTTTTTTTTTAAGAGAAACACAATGTTGTAACAATTAAAATTGTTGTACGAACATAAAATTAGAACACTCAGTGATAGCCTGTATCGTTGGTGGTGATAGAGCCTGATTCTTCAAGCTGAAAACCTGTTTCTGTCTGTGGTTAAGCTGAACTGCTCCGTGCCGTCGACTCCGCTGTTCTGTGTAGATGTGAGGGTTTGCAGCACTGAGGTCTTGCTGCATGGAACTAAAAATAATAGTTAACATATTTTGTAATTTATTAATTCTACATTATTTTTGATCATCATAACGTAAGGCTTAGCATTTATGACATAACTGTATCATAATTGAAACGTAAATGTCAGAGCTTTTTAACTAAGACTTCCTTGCAGTATTCTGTTTCATCTTTGAAAAGGGACCTTCTTTGTTCCTAATTTAGTTCTTCTGTTTTTCTGTTTTGATGCTTCTTTACAGATACAGACTAAATTTTTCCAAAAGCTCCTTTGAAAAGGTTCTGTTTTGTTTGTTTTGTTTTTTAAATTATAAGAATACTGTTTTGTAACTCTTGATTTTTAAAAAAAAATTAAGGTTTTTGTCTTGAAAGACATAGAAATTACATTTTAGTAATAGAATTGCTATTTAAAAATAAGCATAAATATGTATTGAAGTATATGTACTATTTTTTATTTCACAGGAGAAACTAGAAAAACTGTTCTGACTAAGCCAAGTGACTCTTCACCTGAAGTTATAAACTACTTGGGTAACAAAGCGTGTGAATGTTACATTTCCATTGCTGACTGGTCTGCTGTTCAGGAGTGGCAAAATATGGTCCATGACTTGAAGAAAAGCAATAGTAATACCTCAATCAATCTGAAAGCAGACTTTAACTACATAAAGTAAGGATATAAGTAATTTATTCAACAGAACCTTGAGTTCCGTATCTTAGAACTGAAATATTGACATTTTCATGGATTTTAGAAACTGGATGTCATTGAAATAGTCATGATGAAAAGAAAGTTGTGTTCTTGGGAGGGTGGAAAACTTGGCCTTGGTATTTACTAACCACACAGCAGGTAAAGAGAGAACATCATTCTAAATAGTTACTGTGGCTTTCTGACTGCTGAGGTTTCGTAGCATTCGATAAAACCAGCTTTTCATTGACAGTAAAAGGTAGCAAATTTATTCTACTTCTGTTGGCAGAAGATGCAGCCTTTTGCACAACTTAATAGTAAAGAATAAGTCAGTGCTACAGTTAAATATTTTCATTCATTAATTTAATCTTTAAAGTATATAAGGAGGTGCCCTTGGTGGCTTAAATTTTTTTGTTATTGTTTTATTTTTTAATGGAATCTAGAATCGTAGTTTGTGCGTTTATTTCCTAACCCTTGATATTTGTCTCATTCATGAAAAAGTACTTGTGACATTGAAGTAGTCCTTCAAGGTTTAAGGGTCCTTTCTGTTTAATTGGACAATGTGATTGCTTTCCATCTCTATACTATTGTGGAAAACATCGTAAAATCCTTTTGGCTGAAATTTTGTGACTTGAAAATAAAAGGATAGAAAGAAACCTTGAAATAAAATCTTGCAGGTCTGGAAAGGTGACTTCTTCTGTCAGAGAAAGGAGTGATCCTCCTTCTTACTGCCCTAGCTCAGTGTGGGCAACTAATCCATTAGGAGAGTGAGCACTTGCCATGGAGGTGAAAATGTGTCATTTCTGAATGGTCAGGGTTTGGTAGACTAAACCCTCTGGGCTTCTGGTAAACATCACCCACGCTTGCTCTACTGTTGCAGAGGTCTAGTCCTTTGGTCTGGTTTGAGTTAGTTTTCGTCCCAATAATTACTGGAAGTAAGAATACTACAGCATCAGAAAAATCCTGTATAGAGCTCCTGAGGATGTGCAGCACTTTGGCTCTTCTGCTCCTGATCAGACTGAGAAGAAACTCTCTGTAGTAATGAGGATCTAAATAATTCAGCAGAAGGGGGAGTTTTCACATGCTGAATACTTTTCGTTCTTTTCTAATAGATATTTAGATAATTCCTTCTTCAGTGGGTAGTAAAAGGAATATTGAACCTTTGAGTCTTCTGTATTCTGAGCTGTCAAGCTTCTTAACCTTTCAGTGCCTTTTTTTGTGTGGTTCTATAAAATTCTGTAATGCCCGAATTATTTCCTAATGTAGAACAATGGAGGAAAAAAAAGTTAAGTAATATTGCCTAACAGCCTGAAGCAGTGAAATTTGTGTACTCTGACCTGCACAACGTTCCAGTATTTCTGGCATTTTAGTCTCACATAAACTGAAGAGTTGAAACCATGGCCTCAGGGATTTCTGCCCCAGAACTTACTTTTCTGTGCATAGAGGCGGGGCAGGGTGGGGGCGGGCT
>NW_010402148.1:0-1938 GCF_000710305.1 Buceros rhinoceros silvestris
GAGAGCTCAGTTTCCTCTTACTCGGGGCTGAATGCAGCTCTCGCACTAACTGCAACCTCAGGATGCCCTTTAATTTTTAATGCTTCAATAAAACAGTAATTACAAACACTGCAATTGGAGGTTTTAAGCAGAAAATATTAACTTCCCAGGGTTTAATTATTCAACAGAAATTAATGAAAGCGGGCTGGATCCTGCTGGCTCTCTTGGCTTTTCCTAGTGGGGCTGGCATTGATCGGCTTTGCTGGGAGGGAAGGATGAAGCCCATCCCTGGAGCCTTGGGGTTGTCTGGGAACGCCTGCGTATCTTACCAGCCAGGGCAGAGGTCTGGAGGAGCCTGGCTGGGGGCCACCAATGTGCTGGGCTGCATTGGGGTGAGGAGAATTCAGGGGGGAGGGAGAGCAGTAGGACCCCTAGTAAATGCCTCCTTCTCTGCTCTCTGCAGGATTTCCAGCCAAGGAGATGCAGGAAACTGGCCATGGGGCACAGCTTTCTCTGGGAGGTCAGTGATTGCTGTGATCCAAACCAGCAGTGTGGGAGACTGTGCATTAAGCAGAGTGGGGAAACTGAGGCAGGAGGTAGTGTGACCTTGTGGCTGCTTGCCCATTTTCCCTACCCAGTGCCTGTAACAGTCTTCTTCCTGGGAGAGGACTCAGGAGCTCCAAGTCTTTGTTTTCTGGAGCTTACAGCAGCCTTAATTGTGTTCTGAGCTTGCTGGGAAGATTTCAGGCTCTCTTTTAATTACTCCGCTACAGCAGGGCGTAGTTCAAAAGCACCTTTGCTGGGGAACGGGTCCGCTGAGACCCGGGGTGCTGCCAGGGCTGTTTAAACAGAGCGAAACAGTCGGTGCATTGGCAAAGCTTGTGGATTTGGGTTGGCCGATGTTGGACCTCCACCCTGCACAGGGTAGCAGAGGGGTTGGGAAAGCCTTGATGGAGCGGGGCAAGGGATGGGGAAACGGGGGATTAAATGCTCCCTTCCATGTAGGCACCAGCCCGTTGCATCAGCCTGTCCTAAGCAGCACATCCGTACGGCGGTGGCCTTCTGCGATTGGCAGCAGATAAGGAGCTCTCAGGGAACCATGTTTGCTGGAAAAGCAAGTTGTTGTTATTAATAGTTAACTGTCATGACTTCATTAGTAAGAAAATCTGCCTGAACAACCGTCTGCAACACGATGGGAAGAGCGCAGCGACAGCCAGGGCTCCTCGCGAGATGGAAATGGCTGTTTGTCGGGATGGGGGAACAAGCTGAGGTGAGTGGAGGAGGTGGGGAGGGCTGGTGGGGAGCGGGCTGGAGATGACGGCTCTGCTGATGAGGTGCTGGGGATGGGGAAGGAATGGGACCTCATTTGCAAGGGAAATGAAATTATCGCTGCTCGGTCTGCAGTCCTCACACGGCAGAGCCCGAAGAGCTGTGCAGGGAGGGTGCTGGAGGGAGTAGCCCTGGGAGCACCCAGCACCCCGGCATGGGAGCACAGCCTGCTCGAGCAGGTCCTCACGTGGATGGGGCTGTTGTAGCTCCCGTGGGGTCTGGGCGTGACCTCCTGCCCTTGGGGGGGGCTTCTTAGCGCCTTCACCACCTCTCTACCCAGCAAAGCCTCGTCTTGCACCGTGCAGGCTGTATTTAGGGAAGGTCACAGCAAGGGCTGTGGGTCAGTCACTCCTGACGCAGGAAGGGTGGGTTAAGGAGAGGGCGATGCTGGTCAGGACGAGATCTCCTCTGAAGCAGGTGAATCCTGGTGCAGCGGCACTTGCCGCTGCTGTGACCCAGATTCCACTGTCCCCAAGTGGGTCTCCTCACAGGTGGGACGGCAGTTATGACCCTCCCGCATGTGATGGGGAGGTGGGGGGCTTTGCGGGCAGCTCCTGCCAGCGGCTGGGCACCGTGTCTGTCCCTTGGGGCGTGGGGCAGGGCCGGCAGGCCGCCGTTAAGACAGGGGGG
>NW_010402148.1:1989-9341 GCF_000710305.1 Buceros rhinoceros silvestris
TTTTTTTTTTGGGCGTGGGCCAGGGCCGGCAGCCCGCGTTAAGGACAGGCTGTAACAGCTCCAGTCCCACGCTGGGGCTGCTCCTCTCTGTGACGTGAATATTTTCTCATTCTCATCCTGTAAACAGGGCATTCGTGGTTCCCGGGTGGACACACAACTGGCTGGTCTCTGTCCCTCGGGGGATGTCTGCTGGGCTGGAGGTGTAAGGGAACTGGGCTTAAACGGGGAGCATAGGTGAGAGAAGGGCTGGTTTAACTGACAAGGGCTGATTTAACTGTCTCAGTTAACCAGTTGTGGCAGCGCTGGTCTGGGTGAGAGACCCGGCTGCTCCCCACTGGCTCCGCAGGGAGAGTTCACAGAGCTCTGTCGCCAATCATTTGGGTTTTATTTGAGTCTTAACTTTGATTTAACTTCAGTAGATTATAAAGACAAAAAAAAAAATCATTCCAAGGTGCTTTATTCAGAGGAAAAAAAAGAAAAGTGAAAACAGGGTAGTTTGAAGTTGTCAGGATGATTTTCTACTCCTTCAAAATAATCTCGCAAAACTGACCCAGATTTTACAAGGCACTCCAGCTTTCAAAGAGCTGCCTGTCTGTGCGGAAGATGGGTCTGTAAAATATATATAATTTTTTCCCCTCGGTACTTCTACAGCACCTGTGCCTTGCCTCGCTCCTGGGGGATCTGTAAGGGCACGATGCTTTGTGGGAAACGCGATGCAGCCTTGCAGCTCAACCCGGAGGAGTGGGGCTGTTCCCAGAACGCAGGTGAAGCGTTTGGTGAGAGGCTGCAGCGTGCCTCTGCTTGCAGGAGGAGCAGAGAACCCCCGGTCCCAGCACCCTGCCTCAGCTGCCTTGTGACCAGCCCCTCCTTGGCTTTAGGGGAAGCTCAGGCTGACGTGGGGTGTGGGTGGAAGGAGCAGCCTCACCAGGCACGTGTCTGTGCCATGGAGAAGGGCTGCCCTGATGCCACGAGCGAGGGGCGAGCTGGAGACACGCAGGGATGGAAGACGACAAGATAACGGGGCTGAGCAGCAGAATCGGGGGCAGCGACTGCTGAGACGCTGACAGATCTGGCTAACGGGGGAGCTGGCTCTGCCCCGGGGATGCTCAGACCCTGTCAGCACCCAGCAGCCTGGGGAGAGGTGGGGGGTGGTTTTAGGGGGCGAATAAGGCAGAACTGGAGAATTTCCCCGAGCTGCGGTGCTCTAGGGCTGGGCTGCCCCATAGTGACTTGACACCTGTGAAACATCTGATGCTCGGATGAGTTTGCTGCAAGGCCATGAGCTTATGATGCCTGTGAATGGATTTTGCTGATCATCCAGGGGCTGGGGGTGGGGAGAGCTACGGCAGCAATTGCAAATAGCTCCTGTATTCGGTGGCTCAGGGGTAGGTGAGCAGGGAGAAGAGTTCTTGGATCCGCATGTTCCAGTGCCTGTGGAGAGCCTGGGGCGCTGCTCGGGGCCGTTCCTGCTAGATCTGGGTTTGCAAAGGGCAATTCTGGGTTTAAATGCCAGTTGCCGGACGCTGGTGGTCCCCACGATGGTCCCCACGATGTTCACACAGCCCTGACCATCGCCCAGGCTGTGCACCAGGAGCACGGAGGGCAGCAGCACCCAGGCAGGTCTCTCCATGCTCTGCAGAGCCCTCGTCCTCTCCGCTTGCTCGTTCCCCAGAGCTGAGCCACTCACGAACTGTTAGTGGGAAAAACAACATCTGAATCTGGGATTATTTTTTTTTAAGCTTAATTTTTCATTTGTCCTGATTAAAGCGCTGCTCATGCTGGCTGCCTGCGTTTTGTTTATTCACTTCATCATGTTCTGCCTTCATTTAGCAGCAGAGCTGTTTGCCCGGCTGCAAGCTGGGCAGCCCGGCTGCAGGCGAGCAGCACCCCAGCACCAGTCCCGGCCTTTGTGAGGGCTGGGCCCTGCTCTCGTTTTCTTTAAAACCGATGAAGTTCTGAGCCCTGTTTTTACTGCTAGTGTGGGTTAGGGAGCAGTGCGTTACTGTCGTGCTTTGAGCTCGGGATGGGGTTTTCAGAGGTGCTGGGGGCCAAAAGCAGTATGGAAGGATGGCAGGCTTGCTGTTCTGTTGTGAGGGAGGGGGGAAGAAAAGAGAAGGGGAGGTCAGGGCCAGGCAGGAGAAGTGCCAGTCCCGGGTGATGCTGCTGTGGCAGGGAGCTGGAGGACGATGCTAGCAGGATTCTGCCTGCCAAGAGGCAACAGTGACAGGGAAGCGCTGGCACATCTTCTCTCCAGGACCTCCCTGACACTCCTTACCGTGTGGCCCTTGGGGTAGGGACCCCCCAAACCCCGCAGCCATGTCTGGGCCTGCTTGAGAGCAGCGTGAGCCACACTCACCTTCCAACAATGGTGCCAGGCAACGCTCACGGCATGGGAGGGGTCTCCCCAAAGCCGCAACTGCCCTGTCCAGAGCCTGTGCTACAGGGAAGACGCCACAGGTCTGGTTTAACGGCTGGTGTGTGGTGTTACAGCTGCTTCTCTCAATTTTTTTTCTGCCTAAGCATAATGTGGAAAAATATTTGCTCCCTTAGATGGGTAATGAATGACAAGGCAAAATGGGTCCATCTGAGGACCCCGCGCTGCCCAGCTGTGTCACAGTGCTGACAACTGGGGCTTTGGTCCAAGCTCAGGGGGGCACCAGGCACACACGCAAGGCTGGGCCAGCTCTTAGAGCACCCCATGCTGCTGCTGCGGGGTGCCCCCCCACACCCCAAGACAAGGAGTTTTGCTCAGGCCCTCTTGGTGTAAGATGCTGCGGAGACACCCAGAGCTCTCCCTGCGGGAAGGCTGGGGAGGTGGGAGAGCAGGGGGAAGGCTGCTGCCATGGATTCCTGACCCTTTTTCCCAATGATTTCTTGGGGGTCTGTGCTTCTGCAGGAGTGCACCCATGTACGCAGCGGTTTTGAGAGCCTGTAAAAGGGTGTCAAGGGCATATGCCCATGCAGAGTGAAGTCTGATGTTGCAGGTGTCTTTAAGAGTGCAATGAGTTAAAGCGTGGGCTCACTTGTTACAGAAATACACGCGTTATCGGACCCTCTAACCAAACCGCCCAGCTTGGCCTGGAGGTAGCTGGTGATAAAAGCACAGCTGTAAGGATTTGTGAAATGAGCGTGTTGATGCCCTTGGGTGCATCTCGCAGGTGGCAGCGGCTCTGGGCACTGCGCTGGCTGCATGTGTTCCCCAGCAGGAGATGGAGCCCTGAAGCATCAAGAGGCTCTTCTGCCTTTAGCAAAAAAAAAAAAAAAAAAAAAAGAAAGATGCACGGATATTTCCAACGGAGGTGGCTGTAGGCAGGCTGCCTGCAGAGTTGGCAGATACCTCCCAAAAATGGTGAGGTGGGGGAGAGAGGAAGAGAAAAATAAGCCAGATGAAAGCAGGGACTGAGCCAAAAGTGCCTTCTATTTACGATTTCACAAGGTTAACAATAATCCCCACAGCTACAAGCACATAAAAATTGATTCTTTCCTGAAGAGATTGATGGATTCGTGGTTGGGGCTTTTTCTCTGATCCTGCTGCCCTCCGGACGCTGCTTGGAATTTATGGAGGTGCTGTGCGTCTCTCTGTGGAGGACCAAAGAGCTTCTTGAAAAGCGAGCAAATGCTTTCGATTCCATCCTGGGGTCCTGCGAAGCTGCTGTGAACCAGGGAAAGGCTTCCTGCAGCTGCTGGGCTGAACTCCCACAGGTGACCGACTTCCGCTTGGCAGCCTGCCTCCCCCTGCCCCATCCCTCGGCGGGGGCTGATGCTCACCCCGTGGCACACCCACCTCTGCTCCTGTGAGAAACCTCACCTCCCGGCAGGGATATCCCGCCCAAGCCAAGCAAGGTGCTGCCATGCAGACCCGTGAGGCCAAAGGCTCTTCCAGTTTGTCCTAACGCTGTCGCAGGAGGGAAGAAGGGATGAGCATTTTTAAAGCCTCCAGCTCCTTCCCCAACAAGCTCATCTCACTGCTCTGTTGGCTGGAAATCTCCTTCACTTTTGTTTTGTTTTGTTTTAAAAATACCCAGCTTTAAAGTCCCAGCGTTTGAAACCACTTTGTTTCCTACAAGTGGCAGGAAGTTCCCAAACAAAGCCCATTTATCACAGCTTCATCCCCGCAGCTATTAAATCCTCAGCTCTGTTGAATTCCTGAGGCGTTTGCTGGGTAGTGCTGGGGCTTGTGCACAACCAGCGCACAGGGACCGTGGTAGCCCGGTAAGCAGGTTGTGCTCTTTGTGTCTCCCTTCTGGTTAACCAGCAGCTTTAGGTGCGCTCAGAAGACGCGTCTGCGAGTCCTGCTGCTTCTCCTCACCGTACTGAGGGCACTCTGTCAGATGCTGCCACACAAAGGGATCCCGGCGCTGGAGAAGCGGCGGCATTGGGAGGTCAGGGAGGGATGGGCTGCTGGGGACGTGCGAGGAGAGTCGATGACGGGCTTTTTAACAACAACGTGTGTATTGAATAAAGGTTTTTAAAAGCCTTTCAGGCAGCAGTGGGCTCCCTCCTTATAAAGTGCTGGGGTTTATTGTGCCAGAAATAGGGACATGTGGAAATGCTGCCAACAGCACTCAGAAAGCACTTGATGTTCGCCCTTTCCGTGTTGATGGTAGCTCTCCAAATCGCAGCGTGAGGTCGGCCAGTGGCACTGGTAAAGCTGCTCTTAGCTGGGGCCGTACAACCTGTGGTCCTGCCCACCCTTCCCTGCTGATGGCTCTGTCCTGGCCATGGAGGGCAGTGGGTTTCCTCCATCTCTGGTGTCCACGGTGCCTCCAGCCAGCCCTTGTGTGGCGGAAGCGAGAACCGCGTCCCACCTCTGTGGTAAGAGGAGGGTGCAGGCAGTAAGCAGCGAGAGGAGCCCAACCTTTCCTGGCTGGCAGACGCTACTCCTGTCTCCTTCCTTGCAGCAGTGCTGAGCAGCCCTTGTGGTGCTGAGCCCTGCGGGGCACCCCTTGCCATCAGGAACCTCCTCCACGCAGCAGGTTGCCCTCTGCCTTCATGCTCTTGGCCCCCGGCCTGTGACCTGCTGGGAAGCACAAACCAGGATTACAGAGCAGCAGCAAGAGGGAAATGACAGTGAGCCCCAGCCAGCCTTGGGCATTACAATGCAGCAGCTTTTCATCCCCTGGTATCCTGCCCGCAGCCCCTTGCTCGTAAGAAACCCTTCGCTGCTGAACAGCAATCCCGCACAAATCCTGTGGTATAAAGCCTCTTCCTGGAGGGGTTTTGATCGGCACTGGATGAAGCCTGGCGATGCCTGCTCTGATTCCCAGTGCATCCCAGCACCAAAACCCCTCATGTGCCCAGCTGCCTTCAGGGAGAGGCTCTTGCGGTGGTGAGCAGAGGTTGTGAACGTGGCTCTGTGCTCCCTGCCAGGCTGGCAAACCAGCTCCTGGGCTCAGTTTAACCTCCTCCTCCTTTCTGCAAGCGGGTAAACAGAAAAGCCATTTTCTCCTTCCCCTCCAGCCCCAGCTCCCTGGACTCTGGCTGCCAGATGGCAGCGAGCGAAGGCTTTCCTGCCCATCTCTCCTGCCAGCGTGTCACGACCGTACGGCTGCAGACGGAGGAGAAGCTATTTCCCATCCAGCTCCTGAGTGCTTTGTACCGTCTGCAGCAGGAACGCGTGGGGTCGGCCAGTCGCTCAAGGCACTGCCTGGGTAAGCAGCGTCTTTGGAAGTGTAAAATCAGAGCGGAGCGTGGCAGATCAAAGGCGATAGGTGCGTGTAAACGTGCTGCCTCCCCTGTCGTGCAGCCAGGGTGCATCTCTGTAGCATTGCTTCATTTGTTCATCCCCCTTCACTTTTTTTCAGTGTCTTTTGATGGGTGTTAAAAGCAGCCTGGCCTTGGAAGACACGCTCCACATAGCTTTTATAGGTGGCTGTAAGTTATCTGCTGAAGAAGCCCTAAATGAATGTTTGCTGCCTGCAGATGCTCTTTTTCTCATTTTCTTCCAGGCTGTTGCAGCTTCACAGTGTTTTGATTGACTGGGAAAAGCCCAGCCTGAGCCAAAGAGCAGCCGTGAGTCCTTGCAGGGGCAGCTGCCGGCCCCAACACTGCTGCCCTGGGGAGGACACGCAGAGTCCTGCTGGTCACCCCCACCTTGGGGCCACCTCTGCGGGGATGCTTGTGTGCGCTGTCATCCCAACGGTGGGTCAGGAACTGCAGCGAACACCCAGGGTGGGGAAACCTGTAGCCCCTTGGGGTTATTTTCAGAAGGAAATTTTCCCCCTGCTCTGGTTTCATTTGCTGTAGTTCTGAACATCTGTTTTTAAATTGGGAAATGGAGGGGAAAGCATCCTGTTGTGCGACTGATAGACCCCAACCCAGGGGATGCTTAGGGTGCTTCTCGTGGTGACACCTGAGAGCTGTCCCAGCGGGAGCTCGGCTCACGGCGTGCGAGCAGCAGAGGAGCTGGTCCCCACCCTGCAGAGAGGACGAGGCGCCCTCCCATGCTCTTCTCCCAGTTTTTACTGAAAGCTGGGATGCTGTGGGAGACAGGGCTGGTGCCCCTGGCTGCACACAAGGTGCTGGTCAGGCACCTCCCACAGCATCCTCAGCCCTCCCATCACAGGGGGGAAATCAAAATGGGTCTGTGTCAAAAGCCAGAGCCAAGCATCTGCTCCGCTGGTTTCCCAGGTGAGATCTTTGCCAACGTTTGAACAGGATAAATGAGATGACCTGGATAATTACAGGCCTGTCAGCTCCACTTCGATCCTGGGCAGACTGATGGAGTGGCTGATGTGGGAATTGATTAATAAAGAATTAAAAGAGAATAACATCAGTAAGTGCAAGTAAAGGTGTTAATGTCTACCAGCGGGTGAGAGGCAGGAGATTTTGCAGAAGCAGCTTTTTGTGGCACTGAAGGCTGGTTTGGAGAGAGTGGGTTTGTGTGAGGTGTTTTGCTTGGAGGACAGACAGAGTAGGAAACCAGAGCAAGATCAGCCCTGCAGGGCACAGGATTTTGTGCCGTCCGGAGGGGTCTGAGGTCTCTGCACCGCCCCGGCCGGGCTCCCTTGGGCAGGGATTTGGTTAGTGGGCAGCACTGCAGGCGCCCGGGGCTGACATCCACGTACCCATGGTGAAATCCACGGCCCCCTGAACGCCCGTTGTCTCCATCCCACCCGAGCACCATCCAGCCTCGCAGTGGAGCTGTGTCCTCCTGGCCACACAGGGACCCAGCACAGAGCTGCTATGAGGTGACCAGGGGACAGCAGGTACCAGGGAGACAGCTGTGTTTCTGCCCAGCTCCTCCCAGCGCTGCGTACCCCCACCATGTCCTCCTGGCCCCCTCGCAGCCTTCTGGCCAGGAGGGGGGTGTCAGCAGCCACGCAGGATCGGGCCCAGCGCTGGCTGCAGCG
>NW_010402148.1:9409-16120 GCF_000710305.1 Buceros rhinoceros silvestris
TACCACCAGCCACGCATGTGCGCGCCCATCGCTTGCGGCAGCGCTTGCCTCTTTTTCCGGTTGCCAGAGGAACAGACGAAGGCCTCTAAAGCATCGCAGTGGGGTGCGCGTCTAGGTCATGCTGTGGAGCAGGCAACCATTTTATAGTGATAATAAATTCAGGGAATTGGGAATTTGGCCGAAGTAGCATGCAAGAAAAGGACTTGAAAAGGCAGAATGGAGATAAATGAATAAAAATAATTTTGTTACAAATGACCATACGTTGTGTTAGACCTGACTGAAATCCTTCTCCGGAGTTCAGGCGAAACGGTCTGGGAGCACAGATTGTAAGGAATGATTCGTCCCTGGAGCATGAAGATAGAAAGGCAAAGGCAGCACCTGAAAGTGTTTGGGGACTATTGGATTTCAAAACCCTTCATTACCTCCAGTCCCCACGATGTCTAGGTGTGAATTACTGCTGGCCAAAGATTTACCGTCCCTCCATTTGCATGACAGGGACTGGAGAGGCACCAAATCATCGGAGACGTGAGCTGGCCAAGCTGAGACAACGCTTTGAAGGTCGCTGAAAATCTGCTGGAAACATCTGTACAGGGGGATGGACGCACCCTGGGGTCTTGGGGAGCTACTGGGTCAGCTGGTGTTGGCAGGAGGTTGGTTTCTGGAGCTCTCAGCCGTGTGTTCATGCTTGGCTGATCCTCTCCTGAATCGCGGCGTGGAGATGCTCTTTTTCCCCAGCAGGTGAGGACACCAACCCGAGTGCTCCTCTCCAGCATGGCTCCAGCTGGGTGCTGCTCCCCAACGTGGCAAACGCCCTTCATTTACTGCCAGACCTTCAGCATCTTCCTCGCTTCTTTTCCCCTGCCTGGTGAGGCAAAGCCAAACCCTTTGCTGAAACGCTCTTTGCTCACAGGGGTCGTCCGGGGGAGTCTGTCTGCGTTAACACCAGCTTTAACACATCGAGTGTCTACAGCGAGAGTTTGGCAGCAGGAAAGCACGTGGGCAGTAGGTGTGGGAGATGGTGGCAGGTCACCGACTAGAGCTGGCACCCATCGCAGCATGTTCTCACATGCCCTAGTGGGTTGGGGGAGGAGAGGGGGCTGAAAAATGGGTGAAATCAGGCATATCGGGCAATTTTTGTGTTTTCTCGGAACACTAACAAAGGAGGCAGGGCTGTGGGTCAGTGCAGACGCCCTGTTTGCCCTGGCGCTGCTGGCATGGTGCAGTGAGTCCAGTGAAGGCCAGGCAGATGTCCCTCTCCCCAAACCGCGCTCACTCCTTTCCTTAATTGCACCGAGATCTGAAACACAATTTATCTCACCGTGTCCTGTTGGCTTGAAGAAGCAGAATTTCTCATGCTGATTTAATCACCTCATTATGTTGAACAAGTTAGAGTTATTTTGAGGATGGCTAATAGGTGCCAATTTATACCCCTTGGCAGCGTGAGGCCCCTGCTTAGCCTTAGCGCTTGTTTTTTGGCGAGGCAAAGAAAGCCTGGAGCTGCTGCTTTTTGCGGCAGACAAGAGTCACCCGGGACCTGGGACATCTGGTGCCAGTGCTGTGCAAACTCTTCCCTTGCTACGGCTCGCTTTCAGCTCACGCCTAGTTTGGTTTAATAAGGAGCTGGTAGGAACTGGGAAATGATGAGCTGGGATGTGGCCAGAGCTCAAGTCAGGCAGGCACCAAAAACCGCGGCAGCTCCGTCTCTGCTGCCTGCTCCTCGGGCAGGGACCAG
The DNA here is from genome assembly GCF_000710305.1 of Buceros rhinoceros silvestris. Classification (NCBI taxonomy): domain Eukaryota; kingdom Metazoa; phylum Chordata; class Aves; order Bucerotiformes; family Bucerotidae; genus Buceros; species Buceros rhinoceros. The sequence goes on from NW_010402148.1 coordinate 11,142, forward strand.
GCTGTGGGGTCTGCACCCTCCTGGGGCTGAGCCCTTCTCGAGGCTGGGTGATGCAAACGGGCATCAGGGTGATGCCTCTCTCCCCCCGCAGAGACCAACTCCCTGCTTGTGTGCTCCAGCAGAGGGAATGACGCTGCCCTGCCCCTTCCGCCATCCCGGCCCCAGCCAAGAGCAGGTCCCGCAGCCCCAGACGCAGGGTACCATCCCCCTGCTGGCTTGAGGAATCTCCTCTCTTTTCTGGGGCCAGGAGGATGTTGGGGAGAGGGGATGAAGGCCTGCAGTGTTCGATGAAGAGTATGAAGCTCGGATGCTCAGGTCTCATTCTGGAGGCATGGCAAGGGACTGATGGTGGGGGCACCTCACTGTGGTCCCACCTGAAGGCATCAGGCTTCAAATGGGGGCTCCAAACTGGCCCTGCCTTGGGTGCCTTCCCTGCGCCCTGGCAGTCAGCGCAGCACCCCACGGGCACACACGGCTCCCCGGGAGATGGGTGGCCCAGTCCCTCTGGCAGTCCCATAGCAGGGAGGTTCTGGCACAGTGCAGCCTGCTGTGCCCCTCCTGTGCCAGCCATGTTCAGCTCTTCTCCTGGAGCCCCCCTGGCTATTGGCATGTGGGTGCTTCTTCCAGAGGAGATGGTGGCACTTTGAGCATTTCTCTCTCTGCAAGGTTTCAGGGGGAGACTCTGGGTGACACGCTCAGGGATTGCCTCTCCTTCAGAGCCAGCACTTCGCCAATGCCCCTTTTGGTCTCACTCCAAAACCATCAGCTGCAGGGGGGACCACAGGGCCGCACTGGCCAAGGACAGTGGTGCCCTGCTGAGGCGAGAGGTGTCCGCTCCACGGATGGAGCAATCGGTGCCAAGACACAGGGCTGGGCAATGTTGGTAGGCGAGCAGAAGCACACTCGGCCTCTAAAGCAGACGTGGCCAGGGAGTCCCAGCTCTGGGGTGTCACAGCTTGATGATGATGGTAGATGCCCCTTTGAAGGCTCCCACCTCTTCCAAGTGGGTGCTGCTGGCTCTTCCCAACCAAACAAAAGCACAGGGGGTTTCACGCCGCTTGCACCCAAACCCCCTGCTGGGGTAGGAGCGGGAAAGGGGAACACTTGTTCTCTTCCAGGTTTTTCTTTGTTCCGGAGAGCTTCTCCAGCTGCACAGAAAGTCTGCCACTATTCTGAGGTCCTTTTCCTTCCCCGCCATCCCCAGAGGCTCCTTGCTGCGCGGTGGAACAGAAACCGACACATTATTGCTCCATCTTGCTGAGCTCCTCTCTTTCATACGGAAGGAAGATGGTCTGGTTTGCTCGGGGGTTCTTTTCCTTCCCCGCCATCCCCAGAGGCTCCGTGCTGAGCGGTGGAACAGAAACCGACACATTATTGCTCCATCTTGCTGAGCTCCTCTCTTTCATACGGAAGGAAGATGGTCTGGTTTGCTCGGGAGCGGGGGTGTGCTTTGGAAGCGAGTCAGAGAAGGATGCCAGGAAGGAGTTCGGTTTTCTCCAGGCTTCCCAGGATGCTGCCATAACCAGTGGGAAGCTGCACATCCTCTGGGCTGCCCCGGGCCCTGCTGAAATCTAAAATCGCCTCTTCAGATGTGTCCTCATCCACTCCAAAAAGACCGCGCCTCCCCAGGAGCAGCACCAAGGACCATGGGAGCCCAGCGTGGAGGGGTGTGAAGCCCTCGCCACTCCCCAGAGGTGGGAAACCCATGGCTGGTGGCACAGCTCTGTGTGGTGGGGGGTCCTGGCATGGGTGTCGCTGTAGGGCTTTGTGACCACGGCGCATCCCCGGGCTCCCTGCAGCACCCTAACAAGGACGGCAGCAGCAAGGTGGTTCCATCTCCCGCCAGGGGGGAATGGGTGAGCAGATGGGGTACCGCCATGGGGCTGGCAGACCCTTCCCACCCCGTCTGGCTCGTCGGACACCTGCATGGGAGGGTCCCTGTTAACACTTCCCTATAGGATTTCATATCCTGCCCATACAAAACTTGGGAGCGGACGGACTCGGTGGCTGCTGGAGGCTGGGACCTTGTGTTCCTGCTCTGTGGCTCTGGGCCACCCGTCATTTCCACAACATCGCAGGCTGTGCATCAGAACGGATCATCAACCATCACACCGCTGCTTCTCCAGTACCCTGGCTGGCCCCGAGTCCCTGTTTTCTTTCCCTGACCCGTGCAGGAAGAACTGTGGAACAAGCGTGTGGTGTTTGAGGGATCCGGAGCTGGGAAGGATTAACAACCCTGGGCAGCTCTTGGCACTTGTAATTTTTTTTTTTTTTTAAATCCATGAGAGCTCAGCACCAGCCCAAGAGCTGCAGAGGGGTGAGATCCAGCAGATCCCCTGCCACGGTCCCACCACGGCCCACCGCATCCCCCAGCATGCCAGGGATTCCCCCCACCCTTCCTCAGCCCTCGCCGGGGCGGAACGAGCTTTCAAGCCAGAGGCTTTGGAGGCGATTGATTTCAGCCACCCATTTTAACCATGATTTAGATCAGCAAAGCAGAAAGCTGGGTTTAAATGATCACCTTTAATCTTGTTTCTCATTTGTACGTTTTATTTATTTTCTTAACTCGATTCTTGTTGGTTAGCAGCCACTAATCTGCAGGTTTACTTCTTTTACAACTCCTTTTTTTTTTTTTGCTGAACAGAAGAAAACACTTTACGTATGTGGGGTTACTTAAGCAATTATGTAGCTTAATGCACATTTATGGCAATTCTTCGTGTTTGCACTTCATTATCTAATAATCCAGGGAATGATGCATTTCTTTTTTATGAGATGATTATTAATTTTGGACTCACAACCGTGAGTGTGCCATGGTCTATTTGGATGGAAATTAGTTTTCAACTTAAGATGCCCGAAACCCAGCATCAAAAGCGGGTTTTATCAGTTAAATAAACCCATTCAAATTGTGCTAGCTACAGTCGAAAAAATAAGCTTATCTGAGCATGCATTTAAAGCTGATTTCCTAAACAAGATAAGCACTATCGGCAATGAGGGAGCTGAGCGCTTTCTCCCCAATTCTCGTGTTCTTTATGGCTTTAATATTAATATATTAATTAGGTTTTATTCACAGTCAGGAAAAGGCAAATGAGCTTTTCCATTTTTTCTCATCCCAAATTCCTCAGTTTTGCGGTGACTAAATCAGTGGGAAATGTCGCTGCAGAGAGGCGTTTCTTGGAGGGTCGTGGTGCTGGCAGGGGCTGGGTCCGGCCCCTCAGCCAGAGCCCTCTCATGCTTCCGTGGGTTTAGAGCTTCTGTAGAGAGCTGACAGCAACCATGTGCTGCCTCACACTTTTGAACAAGCTACTTCAGTTACAGCAGGTTAAGCCTCACAACACACTCCTCTGTTTTCAACAGAAAGGTGTGCTCGAGGTAAAGAGGGACCGGTCTGAAACCAGAAACACTCCAAGAATCAAGGCGGAAACGCAGCATGGCAGAGCAGCCAGGGAGCACGTCAGCCCCTCATCTTTCCAGACACAGAAATTACTACTGTTTGCCTCGCCACAGCGCCCAGTCCAGTCCACAACTTCTCTTTCTCCTCCCTAGGAAGGGGAATTTTCCCCTACGTGCAGGTAGGAGCTGACAGTAACTGGCCGCCGCAGCCGGTGGTGTCCTCACTCTAACGACACCGCACCGAACGAATGGCCCCGGTCGTTATCAACAGTTCCCTGCACGCCGGCTCTGGCGAGGGTTGTATTATCTCACGGAAAATAACTCTGCAGATTGCACATCAGGGGGACAGTGCCGCCCTAATAAAAATAATGGATTATTAGCACCGTGCTAATAAAACATCCTTGCGGGGCGAGTTGGGGGTTGGGGGGGTGAGCTCTCATCTTTCTGGAGAGGCTGGAGCAGTTTTCAGGGCACATCCTGCCACTTTGCTCTTAAAGGGCAGCGGTGCTGGGAGGCTCCATCGGACACTTTGGGTGCGGAGGAATTATTTGCCGTTTCCAGGGACCACGGCTCCTGCGAGCAAAGGGGCACCGGAGGACCAGCCCCGGTCCCCATCTCAACCCGGGGCTGTTCTGGGACCTCCTTCTGGGGCTGCTGCAGAGGCACCACCTGCCTCATCCCTGGGCATCGCTCACACTGCAAAAATTTAGTAATAAAAAAGGGAAAAGAAAGAAATCAGGAAAACAAGGCACTTCTGTGCCTTCAATTCTCCAGCAATTGGCAGCAGTTTAATGTGTGTATATCCCTAACGCTGCTTTATGAGCTCCAGTCCCACTGGCATAATTTTTTTAAAATCCCTTTTCCAGCGTAATTGCTGTTTGTTTTGTCATTTCTCAGTGGACAATTACAGTTCAAAAACAAGAGTGCCTCTGAAGATGGCAAGCGGCGTATGCAGGCTTCATTAATACGCTATTAATACGCCATCGAAACGCACTTGAACTCTACCTGCCTGAGGCCTGAGACATAAAATCTGGCTTTGCAAAGCAATGATTATTTGATCTATTTAAAATACTCCCAGTATTAGCTTGGTCTCCTGGATACATTTCAACGTCAGCACTTTGGGTTCTGAAATATCTCTCGCAGGTTTGTTCTGTTACTTGGTCATTCAAAAAAAACCCCAATACTGCAAAGAAAAATCCTACTTTTTTTCTGGAGGAAGGAAAGGGAGAGACAAACCTGACCGTGGTGTGGCTTGTCCTGGGACTGGGTGCTTCTCCTGTCTCTGATAGAGGGAATAAAACCGTAGGAAGAAAAGAAAAAGCTTTTGATTCAAATAAGCAGCTCTGCAGCTAGGAGCAGCCAGGGTCACCCCGCCGAGCCCGTCAGGCACGCGGTGACTTTGCGAAGGTAGTAGGAGACTTTCCAAGCTCTGAAGTTGGAGAGATGTCAAAAGCTCAGTTTTACCATTTCCACTGTAAGGGATGTTTGCCATGGTAAAGCAGGGTTTGTGGTGCTCACCATCCACCCATCCACCCATCCACCCATCCGTCCATCCGCCCATCCACCCATCCACCCATCCGCCCATCCAC